>NC_073378.1:138221932-138466932 GCF_028641065.1 Leucoraja erinaceus | reverse complement strand
TCTAATGGACCAACTTTATCCCTCGTTATCCTTTTGCTATTAATATAGCTGTAGAAACCCTTAGGATTTACTTTCACCTTACTTGCCAAAGCAACCTCATATCATCTTTTAGCTTTTCTAATTTATTTCTTGAGATTCATTTTACATTCTTTATACTCCTCAAGCACCTCCTTTACTCCATGCTGCCTATAGTTATTGTAGATCTCTCTTTTTTTTCCGAACCAAGTGTCCAATTTCCCTTGAAATCCATGGCTCTTTCCAATTTTTACTATTTCCTTTGAACCGAACAGGGACATAAAGATTCTTTACTCTTACAATTTCACCTTTAAATGTCCTCCATTCCACTTCCACATCTTTCCCATAAAACAAAATGTCCCAATTTACTCCTTTTAAATCCTTTCGCATCTCATGCACGATTATCAGCTGTGAAGCCATAAAAGTTAGCCTTTCTCCAATCAAAAATCTCAACCCTAGGTCCAGTTCTGACCCTCTCCATAATTATATTGAAACTAATGGTATTGTGATCACTGGTCCCGAACTGTTCCCCAACGCATACCTCTGCCACCTGACCCGTCTCATTTCCTAACAGGAGGTCCAGCACTGCCCCTTCTCTAGTAGGTACTTCTATGTATTGCTGCAAAAATACTATCCTGCAAACATTTTACAAACTCCAACCCATCCAGCCCATTTACAGAATGTGTTTCCCAGTCTATGTGTGGAAAATTGAAATCTCGCACAATCACTACCTTGTGCTTACTACTAATATCTGCAATCTCCTTACATATTTGCTCTTCCAATTCTCGCTCCCCATTTGGCGGTCTATAATACACCCCTATAAGTGTTTCTACCCCTTTCCCATTTATCAGTTCCACCCAAATAGCCTCCCAAGACGAGCCCTCTAATCTATCCTGCCAAAGCACTGCTGTAATATCTTCCCTGATAAGCAATGCAACACCTCGTCCTCTTGCCCCTCCAATTCTATCACACCTGAAGCAACGAAATACTGGAGTATTTAGTTTCCAATCACAGCCCTCCTGCAACCATGTTTCACTGATCGCCATACTTCCAGGTGTCAATCCAGGCTATAAGTTCATCCACCTTTCTTCCATTTAAGTCCAGTTATCCACCCAAATGTGTCCATATGCAATCAGTGCAAAATAACAGCTCGGTGAACATAACGTTTGTGGCTTCACAGCTGATAATCGTGCAGATACTGAGGTATTCTCTTCTGTCGCTGGTAGAGTCGAGCGGTAATAGACTGTTCTGCTGTATGCTGACCACAATCATTGTCTTGACTGGATATTGGGAAAGGAAAAGTGTCCAATTCGTCTTCTTCCTGTCGCTATCTACTTGCAATGAGACGCCTCGCGTTCCATCTGGTGTATTCTTGGAGGAGGTACGCGTTCTCGCCGATCCCCATTTAATCATTATAGGCTTGGAGAGTGCGTTTGCGAGCTGATGCTGTCAGTTTGGGCGGCTGATTCGTATCCGGTCGCCGACTTCGATCCGCGGCGCTCGTACTCTGCGTTTGGCATCACAGTACGCTTTCCTTTTTGCTTGTCTGTGTGCTTTCATTTCCGCCCTCGCTTTTGTGTCTGGATTTGGGGGCGATGGTGGTTCAAAAGCATTCAGTATTGTTCGCAGGTTTTGGCCTATCATCAGCTCTGCTGGCGTTTCCCCAGTCACCGTGTATGATGTGGATTCAAGCCAGACATGGCTGCTGCTAAATCCCTGCAGACCCCCCCCCCCCCGGACACTCCCTGAGGAAACATTCATTTCGAGACAGAGCCCGCTAGTGGTGAACGCAGGAAGGAAACAACACAACCCTCTTCCCCTCTCCCACCCACCTCCCCCCCCTCTCCCCCCACTCCCCCTCCCCCTCTCTCACACCTCCTCTCCCCCTACTTCTCTCTCACACTCTCCCCCTCGTCCACCCTCCTCTCCACCTCTCTCTTTCAAGCACATCCTACCCTCCCTTTCCCTCTCACGGACCTCTCTCCTCCCTCCTCTCTCCCCCTCTCCCCACTTCCTCTCTCACAATCTCCCCCTCCACTCTCTCTCTCTCGTCCCCATGTCACCCTCCCCCCCCCCCCCCCCCCCCCCCCCCCCCCCCCCCCCCCCCCCCAACCCCCTCTCTCTCCGCCTCTCCGCCACTTTGCTTAGCATCATAGAAACATAAAAAAAATAGGTGCAGGATTAGGCCGCTTGGTCCTTCGAGACTGCACCGCCACTTAAATATGATCGTGGGGTATAATCCAA
The DNA here is from genome assembly GCF_028641065.1 of Leucoraja erinaceus. Lineage (NCBI taxonomy): Eukaryota > Metazoa > Chordata > Chondrichthyes > Rajiformes > Rajidae > Leucoraja > Leucoraja erinaceus. Next base: position 138,464,673 of record NC_073378.1, on the reverse strand, counting down.
TTCAGTATCCTTCTCTCCATGCCCCCTGATACCGTGAGCCATAAGGGCCACATCTAACTCCCTCTTAAATATAGCCAATGAACTGGCCTCAACTACCTTCTGTGGCAGATAATTCCAGAGATTCACCACTCTCTGTGTGAAAAATGTTTTTCTCACATCGTTCCTAAAGGATTTCCCAATTATCCTTAAACTGTGACCACTTGTTCTGGACTTCCCCAACATCGGGAACAATCTTCCTGCATCTAGTCTGTCCAACGCCTTAAGAATTGTGTAAGTGTCTATTAGATCCCCCCTCAAACTTCTAAATTAGGGAGTTCAAGCCGAGTATATCCAGTCTTTCTTCATATGAAAGTCCCGACAACCCAGGAAACAGTCTGGTGAACCTTTTCTACTCCCTTATGGCAAGAATATATTTCCTCAGATTAGGAGACCAAAACTGTACGCAATACTGCAGATGTTGGCTCATCAAGACCCTGTACAACTGCAGTAGAACCAACCTGCTCCTGTACTCAAATACTTTTGCTATGAATGCTAACATGCCATTCGTTTTAATCACTGCCTGCTGCACCTCCGTGCCTACTTTCAATGACTGGTGTACCATGACATCCAGGTCTCGTTGCATCTCTCCTTTTCTTAATCGGCCACCATTCAGATAGTAGTCTACTTTCCTGTTTTTGTCACCAAAGTGGATAACCTCACATTTATCTACATTATACTGCATCCTCCATGCAATTGCCCACTCATCCAGCCTATCCAAGTCACCTTGCAGCCTCCTAGCATCCTCCTCACAGCTAACACTGCCCCCCAGCTTCGTGTCATCCGCTAACTTGGAGATGTTGCATGCAATTCCCTCGTCCAAAAAAATAATATATTTTGTAAATAGCGGTTCCCCACTAGTCACTGCCTGCTATTCTAAAAATGAACCGTTTACTCCTACTCGTTGCTGCCTGTTTGCCAGACAGTTTTCTATCCATATCAATACTGAACCTCCAATACCGTGTGCTTTAAGTTTGTATACTAATCTCTTATGTGGGACTTTGTCGAAAGCCTTCTGAAATTCCAGATATAACACATCCACCGTTTCTCCCTTATCCACTCTACTAGTTACATCCTCGAACAATTCTATAAGATTCGTCAGACATGATTTACTTTTCATAAATCCATGCTGACTACCAGGGATAGTATCAAAGCGAAGGATGATGCGTACAAATTAGCCAGAAAAAGCAGCATACTGGAGGACTGGGAGAAATTCAAAGACCAGCAGAGGAGGACAAAGGGCTTAATTAGGAAAGGAAAAATAGATTATGAAAGAAAACTGGCAGGGAACATAAAAACTGACTGCAAAAGTTTTTATAGATATGTGAAAAGAAAGAGATTAGTTAAAACAAATGTAGGTCCCTTGCAGTCAGAAACAGGGGAGTTGATCATGGGGAACAAGGATATGGCGGACCAATTGAATAACTACTTTGGTTCCGTCTTCACTAAGGAAGACATAAATAATTTGCCGGAAATAGCAGGGGACCGCGGGTCAAAGGAGTTGGAGAAATTGAGTGAAATCCAGGTTAGCCGGGAAGTGGTGTGGGGTAAATTGAATGGATTAAAGGCCGATAAATCCCCAGGGCCAGATAGGCTGCATCCCAGAGTACTTAAGGAAGTAGCTCCAGAAATAGTGGATGCATTAGTAATAATCTTTCAAAACTCTTTAGATTCTGTAGTAGTTCCTGAAGATTGGCGGGTAGCAAACGTAACCCCACTTTTTAAGAAGGGAGGGAGAGAGAAAATGGGGAATTACAGACCAGTTAGTCTAACATCGGTAGTGGGGAAACTGCTAGAGTCAGTTATTAAAGATGGGATAGCAGCACATTTGGAAAGTGGTGAAATCATTGGACAAAGTCAGCATGGATTTACGAAAGGTAAATCATGTCTGACGAATCTTATAGAATTTTTCGAGGATGTAACTAGTAGCGTGGATAGGGGAGAACCAGTGGATGTGGTGTATCTGGACTTCCAGAAGGCTTTCGACAAGGTCGCACATAAAAAATTAGTATACAAATTTAAAGCACAAGGCATTGGGGGTTCAGTATTGATGTGGATAGAGAACTGGCTGGCAAACAGGAAGCAAAGAGTAGGAGTAAACGGGTCCTTTTCACAATGGCAGGCAGTGACTAGTGGGGTACCCCAAGGCTCAGTACTGGGACCCCAGCTATTTACAATATATATTAATGATCTGGATGAGGGAATTGAAGGCAATATCTCCAAGTTTGCGGATGACACTAAGCTGGGGGGCAGTGTTAGCTGTGAGGAGGATGCTAGGAGACTGCAGGGTGTCTTGGATAGGCTGGGTGAGTGGGCAAATGTTTGGCAGATGCAGTATAATGTGGATAAATGTGAGGTTATCCATTTTGTTGGCAAAAACAGGAAAGCAGACTATTATCTAAATGGTGGCCGATTGGGAAAGGGGGAGATGCAGCGAGACCTGGGTGTCATGGTACACCAGTCATTGAAGGTAGGCATGCAGGTGCAGCAGGCAGTAAAGAAAGCGAATGGTATGTTAGCTTTCATTGCAAAAGGATTTGAGTATAGGAGCAGAGAGGTTCTACTGCAGTTGTACAGGGTCTTGGTGAGACCACACCTGGAGTATTGCGTACAGTTTTGGTCTCCAAATCTGAGGAAGGACATTATTGCCATAGAGGGAGTGCAGAGACGGTTCACCAGCCTGATTCCTGGGATGTCAGGACTGTCTTATGAAGAAAGACTGGATATACTTGGTTTATACTCTCTAGAATTTAGAAGATTGAGAGGGGATCTTATAGAAACTTACAAAATTCTTAAGGGGTTGGACAGGCTAGATGCAGGAAGATTGTTCCCGATGTTAGGGAAGTCCAGGACAAGGGGTCACAGCTTAAGGATAAAGGGGAAATCCTTTAAAACCGAGATGAGAAGAACTTTTTTCACGCAGAGAGTGGTGAATCTCTGGAACTCTCTGCCACAGAGGGTAGTTGAGGCCACTTCATTGGCTATATTTAAGAGGGAGTTAGATGTGGCCCTTGTGGCTAAGGGGATCAGGGGGTATGGAGAGAAGGCAGGTACGGGATACTGAGTTGGATGATCAGCCATGATCATATTGAATGACGGTGCAGGCTCGAAGGGCCGAATGGCCCTACTCCTGCACCTAATTTCTATGTTTCTATGACTTTGTCCAATGATTTCACCACTTTCCAAATGTGCTGCTATCCCTTCTTTAATAACTGACTAGCAGTTTCCCCACTACCGATGTTAGTCTAACTGGTCTGTAATTCCCCGTTTTGTCTCTCCATCCCTTTTTAAAAAGTGTGGTTACATTAGCTACCCTCCAATCATCAGGAACTACTCCAGAATCTAAAGAGTTTTGAAAGATTATCACTAATGCATCCACTATTTATCTGGGCTACTTCCTTAAGTACTCTGGGATGCACCCTATCTGGCCTTGAGGATTTATCGGCCTTTAAATCTTCAATTCTCCCCCACACCCAATCTTCCCAACTCCCCCTCTATCTACCACCCCTGCCCCCCTCCCCCTCCCCCCCCCCCCCCCCCTCCCCCCTCCCCCCCTCCTCCCATCCCTCCTCTCCCTCTCCTCTCCTCTCTCCTCTCTCCGCTCCCCGCTCCCTCTCTCTCTCCCTCTCACCCTCTCCCACTCTCCGCCTCACCTCTCTCCCCTCTCCCTCTCTCTCACACACACACACATCTATCTATCTATCTATCTACTCCCCTCTCTTTCTCTCCCTATCTCAGTATCTATCTATCTATCTATCTATCTATCTATCTATCTATCTATCTATCTATCTATCTATCTATCTATCTATCTATCTCTATATCTATCTATCTATCTATCTATCTATCTATCTATCTATATATATATATATATATCTATCTATCTATCTATCGCCTGTCACCCGTTCCCCCTCTTCCGCACTCCCACTCTCCCAACCCACCCCCGCTCTCCCCCTCTGCCTCTCTCTCCCTCTCCCCTCCCAGTCTCACACTGTTTTCACCACTCCCCATCTTCTTCTCTCTCCCCTCTCTACAAACTCCCTCCCCCTCTCACCATCCATCCCCCTTCCCTCTCTCTTTTACCGCACAATCATCCCCTCTCTCCTCCCTAATCCCCTTTCCATCGCTCTCTCCCACAACCCTTCACCACCCTCCCTCTCTCGCTCTCTCGCTCTCTCTCCCTATCTTTAACACCGTATTCCTCTTTCCCCAACTCTCTCTCTCCCCTCATTCCATTACACATCGCGCCCTCTCCACTTCTCTTAATCTCCCCCTCTCCCTCCCCATATCTCTCCTTCTCTCCCCCATGCCCCTTCTACCACTCTGTCCCTCTCTGCCCCATCTCGCTTCTCCCCATCTGCCCCTCTCCCCCGCTCCTCCCTTTCCCCCCTCCCCAGCCAATCTCCACCTCGTACTATCTCTCCCCTCGCCCCCTCTCCCTCTCCCTCTCCCTCTATGCCCTTCACCAGCTCGCTCTGCCTCGTCCCCTCTCCCCCTCTCCCGCACTCTCTCTTTCCCCCTCTCCCCCTCTCCCCTTCTCCACTTCCCTCTACAACTCTTGCCCCCTCTCTCCTTCTCCCACTGCCCCCCTCACCCCTCTCCGTTCTTCCCCTGTTCTTCTCTCCCTCTCACCCTCGCAGTCTCTCTCCCCTATTTCCCCCTAACCCCCCTCTCTCTCCGCCTTTCCCCTCTCTCCCGCTCAGACCCTCTCCTCCTCGCTCCCGCTCCCCTCCGCCTTCTCCCGCTCTACCCATTCCCCTTTCCCACACTCCCCCCTCTCCCCCTCTCCCTCTCTCCCCCCCCCCCTCGCCCAATCTCGCTCCGCCTCTTCCCCTCTCTCCTTCACACCCCATCTCCCCCACACACCATCTATCTCCCGCCCCCTCCGCCGTTTCCCCACTGCCCCTCCACACTCTCTACCCTCTCCTCTCTCACAACCCCTTCCCCTTACCCACTCACCTCACCCCTCATCCCTCTCCTTCTCTCTCCCCCTCCCCCCATAGTCCCATTTGCCTGCGTTTAGCCCATATCCCTCAAAACCTTTCCCACTCATATACGTGTCGCAATGTATTTTAAATGTATAGTACCTGTCTCTAATACCTCCTCTGGCATCTGGATCCATACATAAACCACCCTCTGGGTGAGAACGTTACCTTTCAGGTTCCCTTTCAACCCCACACCTCACCTGTGCCCTCTGGCTTTCGACACACTGACCCTATGAAAAAGACTGCGCAGTACCCTTGTCCCTGTGTCCTCATGATTGTATACACTACGATAAGATCAGCGCCCACTCTCCTTCTCCACATTAAACAATCCCAACTTACACGTCTTGCCCTCCCGTCCCGGCAACATTCATTGTGAATCTTTCAATATAGTTTACTTTACTTTAGGGATATACACGGAGCGCGAAAACAGGCCCGTCGGCCCATGGGGTCCGTGCCGAACAGCGATCCCACACATTAATACCATCCTGCACACACTATCTACAATTTACAGCATTCAAACCTGTACGTCTTTTTTTTGCCAACAATAACTGTAATCATTTATTGCAAGCATAATATATACAATACCAAACAAAACCATCACCATAATACTACATCGTCCAAGTATCTAAGCAAGTATTCTTAAATGTCAAATACACTATTGAAAAACCAGATCACCATCCTTATTAAGGATACATTCCAAATGCTCCCTTCACCGACGTCCAACTGTAACTGTAATCAGTAACCCCCGCACCCCCCCCCCCCCCCCCCCCCCCCCCCCCCCCCCACGACGCTTTCTGACGCTCGTTGTCAGGGAGGGACGGACTCTCCCCTGATGCTGGACTGACTCTCTCCCGGCAGGATTGTGTACAGAGCAGTGCGGGAACGGCGAGATACGCTCCCAACACCTGCCAACGTGCGCCTGACTACACCAGGAGACAGTGTCTGACAGGAAGCGCCCCAGCACACCGGACCACGCACACTGCATGATGCATGTATGTACACGCAGCCCAACACACACACACGCAGGCACACACACACACACAGACCCACACGCTGGCGCATACACACATGCGCAGGGGGCACACACACGCAAGTACACATGGGCACGCAGGTGCACACACATACGCAGATGCACACACAAGCACACACACACGCACGCGCGCACACGCACACGCAGGCATACACAAGCAAGTACACACACACACACACGCTGACACACACACACACACACACGCACACACACGCACGCACGCACGCACACACACGCACATGGGCACGCAGGTACACACAGAGACGAAGGTACACACAGACACGCAGACACACACAGGTACACACTGACATGCAGGTACACACAGACAAGCAGGTACACACAGACATACAAGGTATACATACATACATACATACATACATACATACATACATACATACATACATACATACATACATACATACATACATACATACATATATACATACATAGGACCATACACAGACAGACCAACGCAGGCACATGCAGATACACACACAGAGAAACACACGGCTCGAAGTAACCCTTGTCTACTCCTCCCCTTCCATAGCCCTTTGCACTCCGCCTTGTCCGAACCACGGGCCATGCATAGACGTCAACAAGTGCTTCTGCTGCGGGGGCTGGCGGGGGGCGCGCTGCAACACCTGTAACGGGGAGGGGGTGCTGCCAGACCGGTAACGCGAGGTGGAAGGGGTGGGGGGTGAGGGAGAGGAGGAAGGCTGCCAGACCGGTATCGTCCGCCTGGTGGGTGGGAGCGCAGGCCTGCCTCCGTCAAACCGCAAGAAAGGGCGAATGAAGGGAGGGAGGTGGCATTGGAAGAGAGGGAAGCAGAGAGTGTGGAAAGATAAACTGTGAGGGAGACGAATGGAGGGGGAAAGGGAAGTTGGAGGCACAGGGGAGGGAGAGAGGGATGAGGGACATCAGTTGGGTGAGGGGGGGATTGGGTGAAAGGAGAGGTGGTCAGAGAGAATGGATGAGAGAGAGTTAAAGTGAGAGGAGAGCAAGTGGAAATGAAACGAGGAGGGGAGAGGACGACGATAGTGAAAGAAGGGGAGATGGAGTGTCAGAATTCTGGCCGAATATTCCGTTTTCGATAGATTACTGTCACGGATCAGTAACAGATCACCGGACCCAGTGTTCGTGCCCAGTCTCGGAGCTACATGTTACCCTTTTATTATTATACACATACTATTATTCAAAAAGTAACCTACAGAGCATTAACACGATCAAAGGCCGCCTATGTTGACAGTTTACAAACAAATGTTGATCAGATTAATATACCGCTAACATTATCAACAATACACTCGACCTCCCGCGGCGAGCTGCGTTCACGGAAGGCCTCCAGAGTTCTCGTGGAAACCGTGTGTTCCCTCTCCAGGGACACGCGGGCACAGAAGTGGGCCCGGAAAAGGGGCAGGCAGCCAATCCCGGTGCGGTCGTCGACTACTCGCTGCCTGGACCAGCGAATGGCCATTTTGGCCTGGACCAGGAGCAGACGGACAGGGAGATCCCCCTCTTCCCTCCCGGCCTTCCATTCTCTGTACCAGGTGCCCAAATATCAGGAGCGTGGGGCCAACATGTGGCCAATAGTTGAGGAACAGCCCCTTCAGATAGCCTTACAGGGGCTGCAACCTCTCACACTCCATGTGCAAACTTAAAGCACACGGCATTGGGGGTTCAGTATTGATGTGGATAGAGAACTGACTGGCAAACAGGAAGCAAAGAGTAGGAGTAAACGGGTCCTTTTCACAATGGCAGGCAGTGACTAGTGGGGTACCGCAAGGCTCAGTACTGGGACCCCAGCTGTTTACAATATATATTAATGATCTGGATGAGGGAATTTAAGGCAATATCTCCAAGTTTGCGGATGACACTAAGCTGGGGGGCAGTGTTAGGTGTGAGGAGGATGCTAGGAGACTGCAAGGTGACTTGGATAGGCTGGGTGAGTGGGCAAATGTTTGGCAGATGTAGTATAATGTGGATACATGTGAGGTTATCCATTTTGGTGGCAAAAACGGGAAAACAGACTATTATCTAAATGGTGGACGATTGGGGAAGGGGGAGATGCAGCGAGACCTGGGTGTCACGGTACACCACTCATTCAAGGTAGGCATGCAGGTGCAGCAGGCAGTAAAGAAAGCGAATGGTATGTTGGCTTTCATAGCAAGAGGATTTGAGTATAGGAGCAGGGGGGTTCTACTGCAGTTGTACAGGGTCTTGGTGAGACCACACCTGGAGTATTGCGTGCAGTTTTGGTCTCCAAATCTAAGGAAGGACATTATTGCCATAGAGGGAGTGCAGAGAAGGTTCACCAGACTGATTCCTGGGATGTCAGGACTGTCTTATGAAGAAAGACTGGACTTGGTTTATACTCTCTAGAATTTAGGAGATTGAGAGGGGATCTTATAGAAACTTACAAAATTCTTAAGGGGTTGGACAGGCTAGATGCAGGAAGATTGTTCCCGATGTTGGGGAAGTCCAGGACAAGGGGTCACAGCTTAAGGATAAGGGGGAAATCCTTTAAAACCGAGATGAGGAGAACTTTGTTCACACAGAGAGTGGTGATTCTCTGGAACTCCCTGTCACAGATGGTAGTTGAGGCCAGTTCATTGGCTATATTTAAGAGGGAGTTAGATGTGGCCCTTGTGGCCAAGGGGATCAGAGGGTATGGAGATAAGGCAGGTACGTGATACTGATTTGGATGATCAGCCATGATCATATTGAATGGCGGTGCAGGCTCGAAGGGCCGAATGGCCTACTCCTGCACCTAATTTCTATGTTTCTATGTTTCTATGTAGACGTGGGACAGGTCTCTTCCTCGCCGCAGAAGTGACCGGCAGCTGACGAGTCCGTGAACCGGCTCAAGTACCTGTTACAGGCCACGGCCATGTGCAACACTCTCCACCCCGGGTCCCCGATGTAAATGTGGTAACACGGACCGCCAGTGCGTGTCAGGATGGAAGACGAGAGTGAGGAATTGTATAGTGTGCAGGAGCAGCCGGTACAATATGCGCCTCTCAGCGTCACGGAACGACACGCTGGGCATCGCGGAAAGTCGGCTCATGTTTCCTGGGGCCGGCTCTCGGGAGGGGACCCGGGCCGTAGGTCCTATGAGCAATTCCGCCGAAGCGGCCCGGGAGTTAACAGCGGGATTATTGCGTGAGTTTGCCGTGAAGCACACTGTGTACAGGGGATTTCACCACGAGTTTATGCCAGTTACCCTGTACATAGAGACACCGCAGGTAGTTCTGCTGTCTCACCACTACAGGAACCGCGATTTGGTGGAAATTCGTAGCGGTGCCGCGTAGAAACAAGCCCTTCAGCCCATCGAAACCATACCCGTACCGAAACAACATACATGAAACAGGCCCGTCAGTCAACCGTGTGGGTACCTGTACCAATCCCACAGAGAGAATATAGAATAGTACAGCATGGACCCTCTGAACATGCTGTCAATTTAAACTAATCTCCTCCGCCGCCATGTGGTCCACATCCAACCATTCCCCGCGTACAAAACGCCTGTGCAACATGGTTGTGGTATCTGCCTTCCCCACCACCTCTGGCAGTGTGTTCCCGGCACCCAATACACTCTGTGTAAAACAAAACCTGCCATGCACATCTCCTTTAACTTTGCCCCTCTGACCATAAAGCTATGCCCTCGTGTATTTTTCATTTGCACCGGGGGGAAAGGGTTCGGACTGTCTAGCCCACCCATGTCCTTTATCGGATGCTAGCAGAAGCCTCCACGTGGCGCATCCCGGGCAATGCTGAGGACAGAAATTGTACCACAGTGACTGACTGAAGTAGTCAATTCTGCAACCACCGACCGTCAACCGTCACTGACCGACCGGAAAGACGTGATATAGACGATGGCCGGACACGAGGAAGAAGAATGTCCTTTATCATTGTATTCACTTCTGTACAGTCTCCTCCCAACCTTTGGTGTTCTAGACTAAACAATGCAAGTCTGTCCATCCTCTCCTTGTAGCTCTAACTAGGGTAGCATTTTGGAGAACCTCCTCTGCACTCTCTCCAAAGCTTCCACATCATTCCTGTAATGGGGCGATCGGAACTGCTAACAATAATGCAAATGTGGCTTGACCAAAGTTCTATAATGCTGCAACCCGACTCAATGCCTTCATTAATTCTGTGGTTCTGCCCTACTCATTCAAGTACTTGTCCAGATCACTTTTAAATGTTGTTGTTCCTGCCTCCAGACAGCTTCTTCAAGATTACAGCTAATCGGCATGTGAAAAACCTACCTCTCAGGGTATTTTTAAATCTCTCCCATCTTACCCTTTCATTTTAGACACCGCTACCGTGCAAAACAGATCGTTGACTATCTATCCGATCTATGCCTTTCCGAAAAGTATATATCATTGCACCTCTCAGCCTCCTTTACTACCGGGGAAACAATCGCAGCAGAACCATTCTCTTCCTGACAACTCAAATCCTTGTGACCAGGCGATAAACTCCAGATTCCAGCATCTGCACCTCTTGTGCCTCCATTCTTCTGCATCCTCCCCAACTTACTCACCCCCCCTCCCCCCCCCCCTTGCAGTGCGTTAGTGATGGTTGCGGCTGTTAGCAAGTATTACCAAGTTAGGAATATTTTCCTGCCGTACATTGACGACCTGAGTTAGTGGCGGTTACCACTGAGTTAACAATGTTAATCTGTGAGTTAGTGATCGTCACTGCCCTATATTGAGGAGTCTACCCAGTAAGTTAGTGAAAGTTACCTCTCTGCATTGACATGATTACCTGGTGAGCTAGTGACGGTTACTACTCTGCGTTGACGAAGCTAGCCTGTGAGTTAGTGGTGGTTACCCAATTCGCTAGCAATACTCGCCGCCCTGCATTGATGACCTTACTCGCGCAGGTACAGATGGTTACCCAATGAGATAGCGACTGTCACTGCGCTGGATTGAGGCAGTTACCCGGCGAGTGAGTGCGGTGCCTGTGAGCGGAGGTGCAGCAATGGCGGTGTCGGTGTCGACATCAACAGGTGCCACGGCCCCTACAGTTCACATGGAAGAGCTGTGAGACAGGTAGGTCACCGACGGCCGCGCACCCCAGAACTACCCCTATTCCCACCTCTTTCCCCCCCTGTTCCCTCCCTATTCAAACACCTACCCCTTCCCAAACCCCCCCTCTATTCAACCCCTCTCCCTTTGCAACCGCCCCTCTATTCACACCTTGTTCCCACACCACCCCCAGTCCCCTCCATATTCACACCCCTCTCCCCGCTGTCCCGTGCTTATTGACATGCCCTTCCAACCCTCCTTAATCCAAAACATCCCTCTCTCCCCTCCGTCCCCTCCAAACCCACCCGCCACGTCCCCCTCCCAACCCTCTCCTATTCACACCCCCTCTCCCTCATCCCAACCCGACCCCCCCCCCCCCCCCCCCCCCCCCCCCCCCCCCCGTCATAGCGGGACGGTCGTAGCTCAAAAACCAAGCCGCACTGGGATAGGAATGACCTGCAGGTAGCAAGGTCGCCATTTCACCTGTCTGGGTCGGATGAGCTGGTGCCCGAATGGGCTGGACGACGAATTGGCGGCGGAGAGGCATCAGCAGAGACGGGAGGGATTGGCGGCGGTGGGAGGTGTGACAGGACCTGGTTGACAATGTTTGCCAACTGCGGGATGGTCGCTACGATTTGGTCTATTAACCATATAACCATATAACAATTACAGCACGGAAACAGGCCATCTCGGCACTACAAGTCCGTGCCGAACAACTTTGTTTCCCCTTAGTCCCACCTGCCTGCACTCAGACTATAACCCTCCATTCCCTTCTCATCCATATGCCTATCCAATTTATTTTTAAATGATACCAATGAACCTGCCTCCACCACTTCCACTGGAAGCTCATTCCACACCGCTACCACTCTCTGAGTAAAGAAGTTCCCCCTCATATTACCCCTAAACTTCTGAAATGAAATGAAATGATTCAATTTATTGTCATTGTCAGTGTACAGTACAGAGACAACGAAATTCTGTCCCTTAATTCTGAAGTCATGTCCTCTTGTTTGAATCTTCCCTATTCTCAAAGGGAAAAGCTTGTCCACATCAACTCTGTCTATCCCTCTCATCATTTTAAAGACCTCTATCAGGTCCCCCCTTAACCTTCTGCGCTCCAGAGAATAAAGACCTAACTTATTCAACCTATCTCTGTAAATTAGTTGTTGAAACCAAGGCAACATTCTAGTAAATCTCCTCTGTACTCTCTCTATTTTGTTGACATCTTTCCTATAATTGGGCGACCAAAATTGTACACCATACTCCAGATTTGGTCTCACCAATGCCTTGTACAATTTTAACATTACATCCCAGCTTCTATATTCAATGCTCTGATTTATAAAGACTAGCATACCAAAAGCTTTCTTTACCACCCTATCTATATGAGAATCCACCTTCAAGGAACTATGCACGGTTATACCCAGGTCCCTCTGTTCAACTGTATTCTTCAATTCCCTGCCAGTTACCATGTACGTCCTATTTTGATTTGTCCTGCCAAGGTGTAGCACCTTACATTCATCAGCATTAAACTCCATCTGCCATCTTTCAGCCCATTTTTCCAAATGGCCTAAATCACTCTGTAGACTTTGGAAATCCACTTCATTATCTACAACACCCCCTATCTTGGTATCATCTGCATACTTACTAATCCAATTTACCACACCTTCATCCAGATCTTTGATGTACATGACAAACAACAAAGGACCCAACACAGATCCCTGAGGCACCCCACTAGTCACCTGCCTCCAACCCGATAAACAGCCATCCACCATTACCCTCTGACTTCGCCCATTCAGCCACTGTTGAATCCATCTTGCTATTCCTGCATTTATACCCAATAGTTGAACCTTCTTAACCAACCTTCCATGAGGAACCTTGTCAAAGGCCTTACTAAAGTCCATATAGACAACATCCACTGCTTTACCCTCGTCAATTTCCCCTTGTAACTTCATCAAAAAATTCAAGAAGATAAGTCAAACATGACCTTCCAGGCACAAATCCATGTTGACTGTTCCTAATCAGGCCCTGTTAATCTAGATACGTATATATATTATCTCTAAGTATCTTTTTCATTAATTTGACCACCACTGAAGTCAAACTAACAGGTCTATAATTGCTAGGTTTACTCTTAGAACCCTTTTTAAACAATGGAACAGCATGCGCAGTACGCCAATCCTCGGGGACTATTCCAGTTTCTAATGACATTTGAAATATTTATGTCATAGCCCCGGCTATTTCTACACTAACTTCCCTCAATGTCCTAGGGAATATCCTGTCAGGACCTGGAGACTTATCCACTTTTATATTTTTCAAAAGTGTCAGTACTTCTTTTACTTTGAACCTCATAGTATCCATAGCTACTCTACTAATTTCCCTTACGTCACATAATTCAATATCCTTCTCCTTGGTGAATACCGAAGAAAAAACATTGTTCAATATCTCCCCCATCTCTTTTGGCCTTGCAGATAACTGTCCACTCTGTCTCTCCAATGGACCGATTTTATCCCTCGTTATCTTTTGCTATTAATATAGCTGTAGAAACCCTTTGAATTTACTTTCACCTTACTTGCCAAAGCAACCTCATTTCTCCTTTTAGCTTTTCTATTTTTTTTCTTAAGATTCTTTTTACATTCCTTATACTCCTCAAGCACCCCATTTACTTCATTCTGCCTATAATTATTGTAGATCTCCCTCTTTTTCCGAACAAGATGTCCAATTTCCCTTGAAAACCAGGGCTCTTTCCAATTTTTACTGTTTCCTTTCAACCGAACAGGAACATAAAGATTCTGTACTCTTAAAATGTCCCCTTTAAATGTCTTCCATTTCTCTTCTACATCTTTCCCATAAAACATAATGTCCCAGTTCACTCCTTTTAAATCATCTCGCATCTCATCCAAATTAGCCTTTCTCCAATCAAAAATCTCAACCCTAGGTCCAGTTCTGACCCTCTCCATAATTATATTGAAACTAATGGTATTGTGATCACTGGACCCGAAGTGCTCCCCAACGCATACCTCTGCCACCTGTCCCGTCTCATTTCCTAACAGGAGGTCCAGCACTGCCCCTACTCTAGTAGGTACCTCTATGTATTGCTGCAAACAACTATCCTGCACACATTTTGCAAACTCCAACCCATCCAGCCCATTTACAGAATGTGTTTGCCAGTCTATGTGTGGAAAGTTGAAATCTCCCACAATCACTACCTTGTGCTTACTACTAATATCTGCTATCTCCTTACATATTTGCTCTTCCAATTCTCGTTCCCCGTTTGGCGGTCTATAATACACCCCTATAAGTGTTGTTACACCTTTCCCACTTCTCAATTCCACCCAAATAGCCTCCCTAGATGAGCCCTCCAATCCAAAGAACTGCTGTAATATCTTCCCTGACTAGCAATGCAACACCTCCACCTCTTGCCCCTCCAATTCTATCACACCTGAAGCAACGAAATCCTGGAATATTTAGTTTCCAATCACAGCCCTCCTGCAACCACGTTTCACTGATCGCCACAACATCATGCTTCCAGGTGTCTATCCAGACTCTAAGCTCATCCACGTTTCTGTCACAATGCTCCTAGAATTAAAACATGCACATTTAAGAAAGCCCCCGTCTCTTATTCTCTGTTTAATTCCTTTTTTTTCTTACTCCTCGTGTGTCCCAGTGCTTCCCTTTTCTGCTTCCTGCCTCCCATTCTGCCTCCCATTTCGCTATTTGAGTCCCTCGCCCCAACCATTCGAGTTTAAAGTCTCCCCAGCAGCGTTTGCAAATTTCCCCGCTAGGATATTGGTCCCCCTCGGGTTCAAGTGCAATCCATCCTTTCTGTACAGTGTCCACCTTCCCCGAAATAAGTCCCAATGATCCAGAAACTTGAATCCCTGCCCTCTGCACCAGTCTTTCAGCCACGCACTTATCCTCCACCTCGCTCCATTCCTACTCTCACTGTCGCGTGGCACAGGCAGTAATCCTGAGATTGTTACCTTTTTGGTCCTTTTTCTTAACTCTCCTCCCAACTCACTAAATCCTCCCTTCAGGACCTCTTCCCTTTTTTACCTATGTCATTGGTACCTATATGTACCACGACCTCAGGCTCCTCTCCCTCTGATTTAAGGATATCTTGGATGCGTTGAGACACGTCCGAGACCTTGGCACCAGGGAGGCAGACCACCATGCTGGTCTCCCGACTGCGTCCACAGAATCGCCTATCCGACCCCCTAACAATAGAGTCCCCAATTACTATTGCCCTCTTTTTTTCCCTACCTTTTGGAGCAACAGGGCCGGTCTCTGTGCTGGAGGCCCGTCCGCTGTCACTACCCCCGGGTATGCCGTCACCCCCATCCGTATTCAAACAGGAGTACTTATTTGCGAGGTGTACCGACATTGGAGTACTCACTCGTTCCTGCCTCTGCCCCTTGCCCTTCCTTAACGTGACCCACATGGCTCTCTCCCGTGGTTTTGGAGTGACCACCTCCCTATAACTCCCCTCTATGACCTCCTCACTCTCCCTGATCAGAGCGAGGTCATCGAGCTGCTGCTCCAGGATCCTAATACGGTCCCTTAGGAGCCCCATATCGCAGCACCTGGTGCAGATATGGACGTCTGGAGGGGCATCCGACGCCATGACCTCCCACATCTGACATCCAGAACAGTACACTGCTCTGGCTGTCATTCTCCCGCCTTACCCTGGATCTGATACCAGTATAATACAATAGAAACTGTTGGGAGAAATCAGCAGGTATCTGACTCACAACAGCTGCTCCCTCGTGACCTTTAAACTGTACCTGTAAACAAAAAGCACTGTACCTTTAGCCCACTGTACCTTTACTAAAGCACTGCACCTTTAACCAGAAAGCACAAATGCTAACCTGAGGTTGCACCCAATCAGCTGCTTCCTCTAGTCTGCTTCCACCAATCAGCGGCTCCCACCAGAACCCTCCCTATGGAGTGTGGAACGTTACGGACCCTCCTCCACTGCTCTCCAACGGTCCCGGGCCTCTGTGAAAACAAGCCCCGCGCCCGATTTAAGTACTCACCGCCCTGACCCTCCTCCACTGCTCTCCAACGGTCCCGGGCCTCTGTGAAAACAAGCCCCGCGCCCGATTTAAGTACTCACCGCCCTGACCCTCCTCCACTGCACCAACGGTCCTGGGCCTCTGTGAAAACAAGCCCCGCGCCCGATTTAAGTAATCACCGCCCTGACCCTCTTCCACTGCTCTCCAACGGTCCCGGGCCTCTGTGAAATAAAGCCCCGCGCCCGATTTAAGTACTCACCGCCCTGACCCTCCCCCACTGCTCTCCAACGGTCCCGGGCCTCTCTATTCGAACCTCATGGGCGCCAAGAATAGGCGCCTTGAATGGAGTGTTGAACAGCACTGCATAACCGAGTCAGTAATCCTCAAGCTCGGAACTGGGCGCGCCAAGAATCTGGTCGGGCTGATCAGAATTGCCTGCCGAGTCCATACTGGCCGACTAATCTGTCAGCAGGCTCAGAAATGGAAAGGACTCGAATGCAGGCTCACCGAGAAGTACTGAAGAAAACCCAAAATCCAAACACAACTGGAAACAGAAAGCTATAGACCTGGAAACGACAGAACTCAGAACTGTAATCGAACCGACAGGATGCAGAACTGATTAGTGGGCACCAAATTGGTGATGATCTTAAGTATTTATACCAAGCGATAGATTAGGAGAGCAGATTAAATTGCAAGTGTAACTCCTAATAGCTCAGGGGACGAGTGTGGAAAGAATCTCGTGTCTGGACGTATGGCAAATGACAAGTGTGACATCTTGTTCCAGAATCTTCCTCACCTGCCAGGAAAGGACTGATGGTTCATTCCCCAGATTCGTTTATGAAATGCGCACTGTTCTGCCCCTTGCGTGATATTCTCCCGTCTATGTCCGCCCGTTCCACCCCATCGTCACGGGCAGTTTTCTGGGCTGTGCCTGTATGTGTGAGTGTGTGTGTGAGAGAGTGTTTGTGTATGTGTGAGTGCGTGTGAGAGAGAGTGTTTGTGTATGTGTGTGTGTGTATGTGTGTGCCTGTGCATGTGTGTGTGAGTGCGTGTGTGTCTGTGTGTGTGTGTGGGTGGGTGTGTGCGCGACTGTGTGTGTGTGTGTGTGTGTGTGTGTGTGTTTGTGTGTGTATGTTTGTCTGTCGCTGTGTTTAGGTATATGCAAAATTCTGGAGTAACTCAGCGGGACAAGCAGCATCTCTGGAGAGAAGGAAAGAGTGACGTTTCGGGTCGAGACCTTTCTCGAGACTGAAACTCATGGGAAATGGAAACGAGAGATATGGACGATGATGTAGACCAAAGAGGACGCCAGGAGGCGTCTAGACCTGAAACGTCACCAATTCCTTCTCTCCAGAGCTGTCCGTTGAGCTACGACACCTTTTTCTGTCCACCTTCCCAACAAATGAATGAAAGTTATGCAAAGATTAACGATGATAAAGGAAACTGGTATGTATGTGTGCGCGCGCGAATGTGTGTGTGTGTGTGTGTGTGTGTGTGTGTGTGTGTGTGTGTGTGTGTGTGTGTGTGTGTGTGTGTGTGTGTGTGTGTGTGTGTGTGTGTGTGTGTGTGTGTGTGTGTGTGTGTGTGTGTGTGTGTGTGTGTGTGTGTGTGTGTGTGTGTGTGTGTGTGTGTGTGTGTGTGTGTGTGTGTGTGTGTGTGTGTGTGTGTGTGTGTGTGTGTGTGTGTGTGTGTGTGTGTGTGTGTGTGTGTGTGTGTGTGTGTGTGTGTGTGTGTGTGTGTGTGTGTGTGTGTGTGTGTGTGTGTGTGTGTGTGTGTGTGTGTGTGTGTGTGTGTGTGTGTGTATGCAGGTGCGTGTGTGCTTATCCGTGTGTGAGAGTGTTTTTGCTTCGTACGATGCATGGTTATGTATCCCTGCGTGTGTCAGTGGATATTACAGCACAGGAACAGGCCCTTCGGCCCACAGTGACCGTGCCGACCCTGATGTAAAATTAAACTAATCTCTGCCACGCGTGATCTACATCACTCCATCCATTGCATATCGTTTTGCCCTACTTAACGCCGCTTAAACTCCACTGTCGTGTCTGTCTCCACCACCTCTAGTACCGTGTTGCAGGCACCCACCACTCTCTTTGAAAAAATAAACTAACACTGCACGTCTCTTTTAACCTTAGCCCCTCTCACCTAAAAGCTACGCCCTTCAGTCTTTGGCATTTTCACCCCCCCGGGAAAAAAATGTTCTGCCTCTCTACCACATCTATGCCTCTCCTAATATAATTCTATCAGGTGTCCCCTCGTCCTCCGACGCCCCAGAGAAAACAAGCCGTTTGTTCAACCTCTCTCCCTATAGTTCCAAGCGGCATTCTGCTTCACCTCTGCTGGCGCCACGTGGGACCAGAAAGCCGACGGTCACCGTCCAGCTGTCGCCGGTGCGGCCTCTCCCGCTCGGTGGTTACTGAAATCGCCGGCACGGTTGTTACCGACGCCAGACGCCTCCTGATAGCTGTTTACTCTCTCCTCCCTCCGCAAGCTCAAGCAGTCGCTTGCCTATGCCCAGGCCTACAAAGTGTGCTGCAGGGTCGTGTGTCCGCCAGTGTAAGGTGCCGACCGTCGGCGTGGAGTCGCCGGCAGAAGTTGGGTTCCTGTGCGTGCGGGTACCCGAGGCGCATCCCGCACTCCCCGCCACTCTTGAATGACCTCAGTGCCTTTCTTACCAAAGTGTCCGCTTTACGCGGGTCGGGGATTGGCGGCGAGGCCGAGATTGGTGCCGTCGGAAAACCACGTGATTAGGCGGACAGCCCAGACTCGAGGAGATACAAGGAACTGCAGATGCTGGTTTACACCACATATAGATACAAAGTGTTGGAGTAACCCAGCGGGTCAGGCAGCATCTCTGCAGAAAACAGACGGGTGACGTTTCCGTTTCTTTTTCGCCTCCAACTCTTCACACATTCCCATCCCGCCCTTCCAATGTCATCTTCCACCCCCTTACCTTCAGTCTGAAGAAGAGTTCCGACCCGAAACGTCACCAATCCTTTTTCTCGAGAAATGGCACCTGACACACTGAGTTACTCCAGCACTTTCTGTCTATCCCAGGTTTGTGCACGGAATGGAACAGGTCGTGTTGGAGGATTATGGATTTCTCTTCCCTCCCCTTCCCACCGCGAAAGGCGCCGACAGACATAGAGTATTTTACATGGCTATCTGACAAACCATGACATGGGTTTGCCACGCCTCCGTTGCCAGGCTGTGAAAACGGAGAGTATGAGAAAGAGTTTCTTCCCAGAGGCCATTAGGACTGTAAACTCCTACCTCACCAGTGAGTAACGTACTCTGCCAATTTACAGTTTTGTGGTGTCTTTTTAAAATTGCTGTTTTTTTCATTTATTTCCTCCCACAGATATTTAATATGTGGATAAGTGATTCTGTTCCACTCTCTTTTGTAGTTGTTTGTGCACAATTCGGAAGCATTGCCACTTTTAATTTCACTGCACATTTCACTGCACTGTGTGTCACGTATGTGACGAATGAACTTGACTTGACTTGAGCGACGAATCAGTAGGCGACAGTCACGTGGATGCTTCACAATTTTATTCAGCACAAGAGCCAGAAAGATAAGTTACAGCTTTACAAAACTTTGTTTTGGCCTCAGTTGTAATATTGCGTGCAGTTCCGTTCGCCCCTTTATAGAAAGGATGTGGAGGGTTTGGAAAGGGTGCAGAGGAGGTCTAACATTATCATTTATGTATTACCTACAGGAAAAGGGTGGACAGCTTCAGGGACCGACCTGGAACGCATTGCCAAGGGTGGTGGTGGAGCAGATACGATAGGTATTAGATAAGCGCGGAGACAGGCAGGGGATGGGGAGATATGGATGTCGTGCGGGCAGAGACGATTAGATTAACATGGTATCATTCAGGATGCTGGACTGCGCGCCATTCGCCCCTCGCCCCACAATCACGCGCGTACACTTCCACTTCGCATAGGGTCAGAATGTGGTGGCCGGTCACCACGTCAACAAAGCGCCCAAGCATCCCGTGACAGTCGAGGACGGCGGTCTCCCCGGGCCCCAGATCGGAGATCGTCCCGCACCTGCAGGGAAGGAAGATCCATGGTGGTCAGCAAGTAGTGGCGGTCACAGCCCCCCCCCCCCCCCCCCCCCCGTCCCCCCCCCCCCCCTCCCCCCCCCCCCCCTCCCCCCCCCCCCCCCCCCCCCCCCCCCCCCATCCCCCCCCCCCCCCCCCCCCCCCCCCCCCCCCCCCACCCCCTACCTACCTACCCCCCAACCTCCACCCCCGCCCGCCCTGGGACACAGGCACAGGCAGCTGCGAGAGGAGTCTATCGAACAACACAGCCGTACCCCATCAGCTGCCCCCGCCCCACACAAAGCTATTCACCCCCACCCACACCGACAGTCTCTGCCACAGAGCTGCCCCACCCACACCGACAGTCTCTGCCACAGAGCTGCCCCACCCACACCGACAGTCTCTGCCACAGAGCTGCCCCACCCACACCGACAGTCTCTGCCACAGAACTGTCCCATCCCCACTGACATTCCCTCCCATAGAGGTGTCCACACACTCCAAGTGTCCCCTGATCTAAGCACTCCCCACCCCGGCCCAGGTAACCCCCTCCTTGCCTGATGAGGGCCGATAAACCATTGCTCGTTCCCTCTGATCTCCCTTTCAATGCTCTAACCAGGACAGTACATCAGGTTACCGTAATTGTGTCACCTCTTTGTAAAACAACCCCTCCATCCCTGTAACCGCCTGGTGGATATTCGCTGAACTCTTTGGCTTGTAGGTCACCAGAATTCGCGACTTGCCTGCATTTGGCCCATACCACTCTCCACCTTTCCAATCCACATACCAGTCCAAATGTATTTTTTTTAAATGTGGTCCTTAGGTTCCGATTAACCCTTTCCCCTCTCACTTAACACCTTATGTCCCCCGGTTTCAAATTCCCCTAACCTTGGGAAAAGACTTAATGCATTCGCCATATCCATTCCCCTCTTGATTTCTACATCTTTAAGTTCACCCGTCTGCCTCCTGCGTTGTAAGAAACAGTCCCAACGTGCCAAACCTGTCCCTTTTGCTCAGGCTCTCGACACATAGCGTTACCCCCGTAAATCTTCTCAGCGCTCTTTCCAGGTGTAGATGGTTTATGCATGCAACCTATAATGTAGCTACCTCAATACCACTAACCACGCCTTAGTCATCTCAGTATAACTGTGATATCTTCCCCTTGCTCCTCCCTTGGTTCCAGTACGCCTGAAGACTAGATGCAGTCAGTACTGGCACGTGCTTCACATGTGCCTTTATTAAACACTCAGTAAAGTTACAGTGTGTCAGACTTAACTTCTTTACACCAGGGAATGGCATTTTTGAAACAGCAGGCTGACCGAACCTAAACTTGGTGCTCTGTATGCGGTCTCACCAACGTCTTGTACTACTGAAATGTAAAATCCCAATTCATATCCTTAACTATTTATTGTCCTTAAGTTTGAACTGATTGTATCTATGTATGGGACATCTATCTGTTTGGTTAGCAAAGGTTTAAATTAAAGGATAGAAATATTAAAGGGGATCAGAGGGAGATCATTTCACCCAGACCTTAGTAGGGATGTGGCACTCAGTAACTGGGTTGGTTCTGACAACAACCCCCCCCCCCCCCCCCCCCCCCCCCCCCCACCACCACCACCACCACCACCACACGCCCACCTCGGGGATTACCTGTCACTGAGATTGCTCGTGCTCGACTTGCCCTGTGACGCTAGCAATTTTCCGCGGGCATACTTACACTGGGTTTTCTTTGCCGTGTTTCAATGCATTGCCAACAAGGACCGTCACGTGCTTGAACCGGTCGGAGCAGCAGTCGGCCCTGTTGGTGATCTTCACCGAGAGCACACTTTCCTGTGCGAACAGGTCAACTCTCCACCACGGCTCCGGCTCCGATTTGGTGTGGGTGCACGAACCGTGGCGGTAGTCGCCGTCCCGAGATCCATCGATCGCTTTGTCCGCAGTTCCGTTGGAGACGGTGCTGGACTGGGTGGCTCTCCCCCGCATCGCTACGTTCCCTGAACAAACAAATATTTGCCTACATTTGGCCCAGATCCTATTAATACCTTCCTATGCATATATCTTTTCAAATGTATTTTAAACGTTGTCATTGGATCCATTTCTAAAGCATCATTGGGCACCTCTTTCGCCAAACGGACCATCATCTGAGTGAAACAGTTGCGCCTGAGTTCCCTCTTAAATCTTTTCCCTCTCACTTTAAGCCTGTTTTCTATATTTCCTCTCCACTGGGAAAAAAAGACTGTGTGCACTTTATCCATGGTTTCATGATCCTGCAAATCTCAATAAAGCCATCCAACAGCCCCCGACGTTCCAAAGAAAAAAGTTCCAACCAATCCAACCTCTCTCTGTAACTCAAGCCTGCAAGCCCAGATGAAATCCTGGTGAATCTCTTATGCGCCCTTCCCAACTTATTTTAGTTTAGATTAGAGATACAGCGCAGAAACAGGCCCTTCGGCCGACCGATTCCGTACCGCCAAACGATCCCCGCACATTAATACACACTAGGGAAATTTTACACTTATACCAAGCCAATGAACCTACAAACCAGCACGTATTTGGAATGTGGGAGAACGTACTCGGAGAACAGGCAAGCAGCTCACGGGGAGATCGTACAAACTCCGTACAGCCAGCACCCGTAGTTGAAATCGAAACCGGGTCTCCGGAGCTGCAAGCCCTGAAAGGCAGCTCCAGCGTGCCGCCCTTAAAGACGTGGCACCTGTAGCTGGGCGACCAGACTCGCAAACAATGCTCGCAGTGTAGCCTCACTGGCATAGGGGTGATCTAATCACCCAGCCTAGCGAAGAATCTTTGTGTGTTGGTCCCAGAAGCAGATTTGCAATAACTCCTTATAATTATTCCACTGTCTTAAATCTCTACTCTAACAGCAGCATTTGTCACTCTTATGCCCCTGTCCCACTTAGGGAACGCCTCACCCAACGTTTGCGTGCGGTTCTCGGAGGTTGCAGGTGGTTGCCGGAGGTTGCAGGTAGTGGAAGCAGGTAGGAAGATTGACAAAGACATGCGGGAACCACACGGAAACCTTGGTGGGGCACAAAGTCTCCAGAGGTTTCCGTTTAGGTTTCCTAAGTGGGACGGGCATAACTATGTTCTCCTTAATCTCCTCACAGATCTGTCGATTATCCGTCTCCTGGCACCCAGAGAGCGGTGCCCACCGCCCTTGTAGGTGGCCCTTGGACAATATTCAATCGGTCATTATGGACCTAATCTCGCAATAAACATTATTCCCTTTATCATGTTTCTGTACTCTATGTGTGACTTGGTTGTAATCATGTAGGATCTTTCTGCTGACCAGCTAGCACACGACAGCAAAGATTTTAATTGTACCTCGGTACATGTGACAATAAATTTAAAAAAAAAACATTATAATCAAACCCCTTTGACCTACTGAGGATATTCAAATGCCAGTATGTTTCCTCAGCTGCATCCTCTGCCATGATCAATTGGCGAATCTATCCGGGACCTGGCAGGTGGAGTTCCTGCAGAGGAGATGTGATCCTTCGCGTGTGGCACGGCCTTACCTGGTAGTCCACCTAGCCCGCTCACAGGACTTGGTCGCTCAACCGACATGACTCGAAGAGAAAGGTAGTTTCCGTGATTGTGTGCATGTCAATAAACTTACTTTTGTAATCAAAAAATGGTGGTCTCACCAACGAAGTGAAGAAATGCCTCACATTCCTTTGCTCCAGAGATGCTGCCTGTCCCGCATTTTATGACTATCTTCGGTCTCACCAACGACCTGTACAGCTGCATCGTGATGCGCTGGCAGTTCCGCTCAATGCCGTTCCAAATGAAGGCAAGCGTGCCACACGCGTTCTTCACCACTCTGTTTACCAGACTCGCCTCTTTAAGTGAACCGTGCACCTGTATTCCTGTACTTCTCCGGGAGATTACTTTAGCAACGGCCTGCCAAAGAGGGTCTGATAGGAGCCGGAGGATCAGCTGACAGGGGGGATGGTAGACTGGGGGAAGGCAGAAGAAGCAGCTTGACCCGCACGTCCAGGGAAGGTGACGACCAGAGACTCGCAGCAGCCTGGGACTCGCCTGCAACGGGAACCGCTCATAATATCTACAGTGGACAGGACTTTAGCCAAAACATGGCGCGTCTTTCAAGCTGGATCGGTTGATGGTGTATGTACACTTTGCTTATCGGGTATGTGCTTTGGTATGGCAATACGCTACTGGACTGTTTGTACCTCCACAGTAAAGATGCTATGCACGTCGCTATTGGAGGGAGCCAGCCGATCCTTCGGCTTATCGCTACCAAACCCTATTCCTGCAGCCCATTATTCTCCCCGCCTCAGAGCCGATGTTACAGCCAGCTGCACACTACCCTCCCTCCCCACTCACGGGAGTGTTCTCCCTCCCACCACACCAGCCCCTGTCGCCCATCTCGCTGTCCCATACAATCTGAGTTAGAGACTGTCCCCCATCTCCGACCGACACGTACCTTGCACCGGGGATCCACGCGTGTTCCTTGAACGGAGTGCGTGGCAATGTGTGTGTAGGTGTGCGTATGTCTGTGCGCGCGTGTGTGTGTGTGCGCGCGTGTGTGTGTGCGTGTTTAATGTGCGTGTGCGTGTGCGCGCGCGCGTGTGTGTCCGTGTGCGTGTTCATGTGGGAGTGAACGTGTGTGCCCGTGTGCGTGCGCGCTGGGTAGCATAGCCCCTGGTACAGGGGGGGGGGGGGGCGCGGGGGGCATGACCACGCGAAAGTGCCCACAGTTCGGACCCGGAGCTGGGATCTCCCCGTACACCGAAATGAGCGGACAGAATGGGCCTTAAGGAGAGTCGGCATCGGGAGCGTCACAGACAGCGTCTCTCACCACAAGCCAACGCGTTGATGGCACCCGCGGTGCAGCAAACAGTGATGACCATCCACACTGCGTCCCGCATCCTGGCTACTTGGCAACAGCGGGAGCACTAGCACAACCAAAACCAGCCGAACCAAAAACCTGAAACCAAACACAATATGCTGCAAACTCTCGGAAATGAGAGGGTTAGTTAATGTTCCCGCCGGAGACTCTTTGACCGACCCCGCAGCGCTGAGCGCTCGCACCTTGGCCCACTCTGTAAGTCCTCGCTGAAATCTCTCTGAAATATCCTATCCCCCCCCCCCCCCGCCCTCCCACCCTCACCCCCACCCTCAACTCTCTCCCGCGACACCCGCCGTATTCCCCCCTTATCTATTCCGCGGGTCAGACCCACAGACTTATATGCGGACCCGGGGCGGCCAGCGACGAAGCCCGGGCTGCAGCATACCTCGCTCGGGATCCTCGGCAGAGTGTGGCACCTCCGTTTCTGCCGCCTTTTGTGTAGACGCTCAGACACGCCCCGGCGCACCGGTGGCCCTCTCCACCTCCACTTTGCCCCGCCCCACACCACCACGCCGCTCCAAAACAGTTTTTTTGTATATCTTTCATTAATTGTTCTTTATCTCTACATCATCGTCTATATCTCACGTTTCCCTTATCCCTAACTCTGAAGGAGTTTGTGGACCCGAAACGTCACCCGTTCCAGCGATACTGCCTGTCCCGCTGAGTTACTACAGCTTTCTGTTCATATTTTCGGTATAAACCAGCATCTGCATTTACTTTCTACACAGAATCATTTGTCTGTTTAGCTCCTATCCATGAACTCGTCCAAATATCGTTTAAACATTGTGATGTTGCCTGTCTCTGGTAGCTTGCTCCAAATACCACCACCTTCTTTGTATCTGAATCAGGACGATGGCGTAGAAAAGGATTGTCATAAAAATGATAGGGTGTCATGGACGATAGATTTAGTGACGTGGTCACATATAAGGCGCGGTTGGCCGGTATGTGGCATCTGCAAGGAAATAAACTCTCTTATACAGACGGTCGTTGAGGTCAGATCATTGGCTATATTTAAGAGGGAGTTAGATGTGGCCCGTGTGGCTAAAGGGATCAGGGGATATGGAGAGAAGGCAGGTACAGGATACTGAGTTGGATGATCAGCCATTATCATATTGAATGGCGGTGCAAGCTCGAAGGTCCGAATGGCCTACTCCTGCACATATTTTCTATATTTCTATGTGTATATGTAAAGAGAGAGTAGATGGAGATCACGTGGGTCCCCTTAGTTACCTGTTGGGGGAATCACCCTTCAAAGCACCGCGGCGGCAGCAGGAGCCATGGTCCAGGCACCGTGACAGGCTGTGAGGAGCCGACATGCGGAGAATCAGATCGAGCGATAGTGATAGGAGACGCATTGGTAAGGGACGGGAGATTATGTGGCCAAAGGGAGGACTCCAGGATGTGTCGCCTCTCTGGTGCAAGGGTCCCGGATGACTCGGAGCGACTGCAGAACAGAATCATGGGAGAGGATGAGCCGGCCGGCTTCGATGGCCTGGGCATGTGTAGAACAAGGGAGGGGATTCAGTGGTATAAATGTAAGGAGGTGACGCGGATTCCCCGTGAGGGCAGGCAATGGAAGTCGTCCGCATGGACGTCACTAAAGCATTCGACAAAGACCCATTAGTAAGCTGATCTGGCAGGATAAGGTACCAGCTATACTTTGGGTTGACCATAGAAGGCAGTGGATAGTAGTGTAGGGATGTTGTTTTAACTGGAGGTCTGTGACATGGAGTTTTGAGTGATCAATCTTGAATGTGTTCCATGTAACCGATTTGAACGAAAATGTACTTGGTTTGCAGACGACACCAACATTGAGCTGCGTGCAATGTGGAAGGTTATCAAATGATTCAGCAAGATACAGACCAGTTAGCAATGTATGCAGTGGAATGGCAGATGGAGTTTAATACGAAGTAGTATGAGGCATTGCACGTAGGGAGTTACAGTGTTAGAGGACAGTATTCGCTACTGGCAGGACTGTTGGATTCATTCAAGTACAGCGGGATTTTGGGTGCAAGTCATACAGCTCCCAGAAAGCGGCCACACAACTGCTTATGGTGTTAGAAAAGGAGTTTGCGTACGTCATGGAGTTGAGCATAAAGGTCCTGCTGCAGCTTTATAGAAACATAGAAACATAGAAAATAGGTGTAGGAGTAGGCCATTCGGCCCTTCGAGCCTGCATTTTCAACATGATCATGGCTGATCATCCACTCGTACCCTGCACCTGCCTTCCCTCCATACCCCCTGATCCTTTTAGCCACAAGGGCCACATCTAACTCCTTCTTAAATATAGCCGTTAAACTGGCCTCATAACACTTAGTTCGGGCGGCATTTGAAGCAAGGTTTACAAAACTGATGTCAGGGGTTAGTAGGTTAACATATGACGAGCATTTGATGGCACTGGTACTCTACTCGCTGGAGTTTAGAAGGATGAAGCTTACCGAATAGTGAAAGGCATGGGTAACGTGGACGTGGAGGTGATGCTTCAGTTCGTGGGAAGGTCCAGGACGAGAGTCCATAGCCTCAGGGTGAAAGCACTTTCCTTTTGGAAGGAGATGAGGTGGAATTTCTTTAGACAGATGATGGTGAATCTGAGGCATCCATTGCCAACGAAGGCTGTGAAAGCCTTTTGCCGCATGAATAGATTGATTCCGGATTAGTACGGGTGACTGGGCTTATGTTTCCTTAAGTTTAGGTTAGTTTAGTTCAGTTTAGTTTAATTTAGAGATACAGCGCGGAAATAAGCCATTCTGTCCACCGAGTCAGCACCGGCCAGCGATCTGTAATGATACACTAACATGATCATAACATTTACAATTTACAATTTTACCGAAGCCAATTAACCAACAAACCTGTACGTCGATGGAATGTGGGAGGAAACATGAGCAACCGCAGAAAACCCACGCGGTAATAGGAGGAACATATAAAATCCGTATAGACAGCACCCATACTCAGGATCGAACCTGGATCTCTGGCATTGTAAGGCAGCAACGCTGTCGCTGCGCCGTAGTGCCGCCTCAAAGTGAAGAGGAAAGATCAGACATGGTTAAATATAGATCAGACATGGTTGAAAGGCGGAGCCGACTTAATGGGCCGAATGGCCTAATTCTGCTCCAACCACTTATAAACATGAACTTGTGATTAAAATGTAAAGATAATATATTTGTAAAGAATTAAGGCTTGGGATGAATGGACGTATCAGCGGGCAAACTCAAGTATGTGATATTGCGGGAAACTGGCTGAAGATAATACGTAATGTAACGAGGGTCAAGGTTATGTTGAAGCCATGGACATTTTACATTAATTTCATTTCAGATTCTCTAGAAAAAGAGGAATTGTGGAACAAGGTTCGTGTAAAACAATTTATAACGGTTTGTGCATGAGTTGAAGATCGGTGGGGAAGCTCTTTTGGTGAAAAGGTGGAAGACATAAAGGAGAAAGAGAGAGATTACAAAAACTGCTCAGTTTAAGATAATTAAGTTCATGGTTGTTGCTTGGAGTTGCTGCAAGAGTTATGGGTCCTTAAACAAGTAGATAACTTTAATCTTACAAGAACACAAGTGAGCCGCGGATTTGAAGAACAAATGATGGTAATCGGCACGTATTGGTTTTTGATGCTGACCTCTCTTAGTAATTAAAAGAAAACTCTTTACTTTTAATGTTGCGATCAACTGTGAAAGCAAAATGTCCGCCCAAAGATGAATTCTGAATTGAGATTAAGTGGGAGTATTGGTAACATCATACGACCTTGTGATATGTTCAGGAGGAGTGAGTGCTGTATAGCTGGACCTCGCTGTGTTATGTGGAACACGTATAACGGGAAAGAAGCTGTGGGAAAAACCCGTAACCCTAGGAACTTATGGGGATGCGTCAATTTAAGCAATGACACAAAGAGGTAATAATAATAATAATAATGATTGGACCTAGCAGGGAAAGCCCGATTATCTAAATCACCTTGGAATAACAAGCTTCATTTGAGTGGAAAGATAATTGGCACTTCATGGGCAGTCGGCTCTCCACTCATTCATAGGTAGTATGCTAAGCGAAATAGGGTTGATGAGATCAATCCTACACTGGTATACAGTAGGCCACACGTGCCTTCCAATCAATATAACTGCCCACATGTTTATTTTTCGAATTTGTTATTGTATCCACGTCCATAGTTTCTTCTGGCAGCTTATTCGAGATACGGACTGCCACCTGATCTCAGCGCTCATAGTGTGTCCCAGGAGCAAAGAAGCGAATCACCTTCCGCAGGGCGTCCACGGGAGCTACTGGACGTCTGTGATGCGGGTTTATATGGGACAGCCCAAGCGGTCAGGTGCAAGTGAGAGCTGGCGGCACATTGGGCGCTGGGAGAGCGCCCGTGGTTGGCGTTGGGAAATGAGACATTGAGCAAGGGCCAACTGGACAGGGAAGGAGTTACAGTGTGTGGGGCCCACACTGGAGGTTGAGCAAGGGCAAGTGTGGATAGGGATGGGGCGTGGGGTCGTTACTGCTCAGGGCCGAGTGAAGCGGAGCACAATAGCAATAGACAACCGACTATAGGTGCAGGAGAAGGCATTTCGGCCCTTCGAGCCAGCACCGCCATTCAATGTGATCATGGCTGATAATCCTCGATCAGTACCCCGTTCCTGCCTTCTCCTCATATCCCCTGACTCCGCTATTTTTATGAGCCCTGTCTAGCTCTCTCTTGAAAGCATCCAGAGAACCGCCTCCACTGAGGCAGAGAATTCCACAGACTCAACACTCTCTATGAGAAAAAAGTCTTTCCTCGTCTCCGTTCTAAATGGCTTACTCCTTATTCTTCAACTGTGGCCCCTGGTTCTGGACTCCCCCAACATCGGGAACATGTTTCCTGCCTTTAGCGTGTGCAAGCCCTTAACAATCTTATATGTTTCAATGAGATACCCTCTCACCTTTCTAAACTCCAGTGTACAAGCCCAGCTGCTCCATTCTCTCAGCATATGACAGTCCCACCATCCCGAGAATTAACATTGTAAACCTACGCTGCACTCCCTCAATAGCTAGAATGACCTTCCTCAAATTAGGGAACCAAAATTGCACAGGTGTGGTCTCACTAGGGCTCTGCAGAAGGACGTCTTTGCTCCTATATTCCATCCCTCTTGTTATAAAGGCCAACATGCCATTCACTTTCTTAATGCCTGCTGTACCTGCATGCTTACTTTCATAGACTGATGAACAAGAACTCCCAGATCCCGATGTACTTTCCCTTTTCCCAATTTGACGCCATTTAGATGGTAATCTGCCTTCCTGTTTTTGCTACCAAAGTGGATAACCTCACGTCACCGGGTCCCATAGGGAACCGGAGCCTCGGGGCACAGTCCCACCACCGGCTCCTGGCCGGGACCTGGTGCCGCGGAAATCTCTGGGTAACATTGTGGGGCAGCGGCGTGCTCTCGCTGCAACCCCGGCCTGCAATGTTTGAGTGCGGGATGGTGGCGTAACTGATTGCTGTCAATCCCCCATCCCCTCCACAACCCTCCGTGTAGGTCGGTGGGATAAACCTCTTCTAAATGCTGCTATGAAATGCGAACCCTGGCAAATGTCGCGGGAGGGTTGACGGCTGAGTATGTTTCTTCAGGTACCACCTTAGCATTCGACAAGTTTCCGCATGATTGGCTGCACTGGAAGGTTAGTTCACATGGCATCCAAGGAGAGATAGCTGAATGGATACAAAATTGGCTCCATGGAAGGAAGCAGAGAGTGATGGTGGAAGATTGCCTCTCAGAATGGAGGACTGTGACTATTGGTGTGCCTCAGGGTTCGGTGCTGGGCCCGTTACTGTTTATCAATTATTTGGATGAGAACATATTAACCAAGATGGGCACGTTTGCAGATGATACTAAAGTGGGCGGTTTGGCAGATAGGTGTTTCATTTTAGGAGTCAAACAAGGCCAGGACCTACACAGTGAATGGTAGGGTTCTGGGGAGTACTGTAAAGCATGATTCCTTGAAGGTTGAGTCGCAGGTAAATGGGGTGGTCAAAATGGTGTTTGGCACATCGGCCTTCATCTGTCAGACTATTGAGTATATTTCACTTGCGAAGCTCACATCCCAATGGTATGAATATTGACATCTCCAACTTCAAGTAATCCTTGCTTTCCCTCTCCCTCCATCGCTCCTCCTTCCTAATTCTCCAACCACACTGTCCCCGATTACATCTTATCTCTGTATACGTCGGTGTCACCTTCTCCTAGCTAACATTGATCTATTCTACATTTGCCATTGGCCTCATCCCCTTTGATGTCTCATTTTCACACCTTACATTTCCTTATCTCTGTGTCTCCCCCTCCCCGTCTCTCAGTCTGAAGCTTTGGTCTGAAGCAGGATGTTGACCAAAACGTCACGCATTCGTTCTATCCAGAGATGCTACTTGTCCCGCTGACTTACTCCCTAATTAGTACAGAAGTTGGGAGGTCATGTTACTGTTGTATAAGATGTCAGTGAGGCCGCATTCAGAGTACAGTGTTCAGTTCCAGGCAACATGTTATAGGAAAGATGTTGTAAAGTTGGAAGGGGTACAGAGAAGATTTACGAGGATGTTGCCATAACTTGAGGACCTGAGCTATAGGCAGAGGTTGAGCCGGCAGGGTCTCTATTCCTTGGAGCACAGGAGGATGAGGGGTGATCTCATAGAGGTGTACAAAATAATGAGATAAATAGATCGGGTAGGTGTAGTCTCTTGCCCAGAGTAGGCGAATCAAGAACCAGTTGACATCGGTTTAAGGTGAAGGGGGAAAGATTTAGTAGGAATCTGAGGGGTAACTTAATGCTATGAGCTGACAGAGGAGGTAGTTGAAGCTGGGACTGTCCCAAAGTATAAGAAATAGTTAGACAGGTACTTGGATAGGACCGGTTTGGAGGGATATGGGCCAGATATGGGGCAGGTGGGAATAACGCAGAAGGGACATGTTGGCCGGTGTAGGTAAGTTGGGCCGAAGGATTTCTTTCTACAGGTGAAAGGCGGAGAGCGAGGATAAAAAGGTTGGTTTAAACTGCATGTATTTTAATGCAAGGAGCCTGATGGGTAAGGCAGATGAGCTAAGGGCGTGGATGGGCAAGAGCGACTGGGACGTTGTAGCCGTGACTGAAACCTGGTTGAGGGAGGGTCAGGAACGGCAGCTCAATGTTCCAGGATCTTTGGAATAATTCAGCAGTGTTTGAATGGCGGGGTAGACTTGATTGGCCTCATGACCTAATTCTGCTCCTACAACTTATGAACCAATGAAGTTAACACGTTTGACACTTGACCCGAAACGTCACCCACCCCTCTGCCTCCAGAGATGTTGTTTGACCCGCTAGGTTCTTCCAACAGGATGTTTTCCTACAGTGGCGATCCGGGTTGGGGGTGATTCAACGCCAAGAGCTACTACAGGGAGCTTTCAGAAGCCATAATATAACGGCCCTGCTCGATCAGCACCGCATCCACCACCCATACAGTCCCTCCCTCCACACCAGCGCACAGTGCACGGTGTACAGAATGCAATTTCAGTTACGTGACCAGCGGGAACTCCTACACCTACGGCCTGAGTTACAGGGAGAGGTTGGATAGGCCAGGACTGGTATCTTTGGAGCATAGGAGGCCAAGAGGTGACCTTGTTGAGGTGTACAAGATCAAGTGGCGATAATTCTAACCAGCGGGATTAAGTGTAAGGTGAGTGGGGAGAGGTTTAAGAGGCACCTTGGGAGCAACTATTTCACTTAGAGGGAGTCTGCGTCTGGGATGCTCAGCCAGAGCGAATCGGAAAATTGATAATATTCTGATTTTTAAAAAACATTTGGATAAATATATGGAAAGGAAGGGTTGAGGGCGATATGGGCCAAATGCAGGCAATTTGGACTAGTCCTGCATGTGAACTTGGTTGACATGGACAAGGTGGGCGACATAGCCTGTTTCCGTTCCGTACAGTTATGGAACCCTATGACTTGAACAATTAATAAAGACAAGGTCAGGGATATCCGAGGAACCATCTATCGGGCTCCCTCTAACTCACACTTCACCCTGATTTGGAAGTTCTTCAGCTGGATTCTCCTCATCGCTGGTTTGAAATCCTGGACCTCCCTCCCAAAATATGGCACTGCCTTAATTAGAAGATCAGTAATTCCAGGCTCACCCCACCTTCTCCAGGAGTAGTTACGTAATGGGCGATAAATGCTGTAATGTTAAACCATGACACACAGTGTTATATACATACTGGTACAAGCTCACTAACAGATAATTCATGCAAATAATTAATCCATGAGCAAACGTATTTACTTCCTCTGATTCAGCGTCTGAAGTTCACATTTAATTGATGATCAAGCTGTAATGGACAGTCATAGATTGATAGAACAGGAAAACAGGCCCTTCAATGCATCGGGTCGGTGCTGTCCATGAACCACCCTACATAGGCAGGAATGTTTTGGAGGAATATGGACCAGGTGCAGGCAAGTGCGCAGGTTCAGCATCATGGTGGGGACTGACCTTTTGGGCAGTAGGGCTGGCTTCTGTGATGTACAGTGAGATTATTTGACTCTATGGCACACAGACCCACAGTCATAGAGTGATACAATGTGGAAACAGGCCCTTTGGCCCAACTTGCCAACAATGTCCCAGCTACACTAGTCCCACATGCCTGTGCTTGGTCCATATCCCTCAAAACAAGTCCTATCCATGTACCTTATAGCCACTTCGAAAATGAGAAAGACACACGTCGCTTGTGGCAGGGATTTCATACCATCACTGACTACAAGCCCCCCCCCCCCCAGCTGCGGATATTCCAAAACGACCACTCTCTACCAGATGAACTGAACGAGTTCTACACACGGTTTGAGGTTAAACACAGCACCCGGACATGTGCACTACTGCCATCTCCCAGTGACCAGTCGCTCAGGCTGTCCGCAGCCGGAGTTAAAAAGGCCTTTGCCAGCATCAATCCACGCAAAGCTGCAGGGCCGTTCAACATTCCTGGATGCGTTTTACGAGACTGCGCCGAGCAACTGAAAGATGTCTTCACAGACATTTTTAACATCTCACTCAGCCAGGCAGTAGTGCCCAACTGTCTTAAGAGTGTCACCATCGTCCCTGTCCTGAAGAAACCAAACCCAGCCTGCCATAATGACTTTCGACTAGTGGCTCTAACACCCATAGCAATGAAGTGTTTTGAACGACTGGTTATGCAGCACATCAAAAACAGTCTACCTGCCGACCTAGACCCACTGCAGTTCGCCTACAGAGCCAACCGATCCACAAAGGACGCAGTCTCAACAACACTGAACCTCGTACTGTCACACCTTGATCGGAAAAATACTTATGCCAGGATCCTCTTCATAGACTTCAGCTCTGTGTTTAACACAATCATTCCGCAGCAGCTGGTGGAGAAGTTGGAGCTATTGGGGGTTGATGCTGGCACATGTAACTGGGTCCTGAACTTTCTATCACAACGGCAGCAGACAGTCAGTGTGGGCAGTAGGACATCAAAAACCATAGCCGTGAGCACTGGCTCGCCCCAAGGCTGTGTCCTAAGCCTCCTGCTGTTTAGTCTGCTTACACACGACTGTACTGCTAGACTCAACAACAACTTCATCAACAAGTTCGCTGATGACATAACAGTGGTAGGTCTCATCAGTGACAATGATGAGTCGGCGTACAGGATGGAGGTGGAGCTGCTCACAGGATGGTGCAAATCCCACAACCTCATTCTCAACGTGGGAAAAACTAAGGAGATGGTGGTTGACTTCAGGAGGGCGGGAAAACAACACCATACACCTCTGTACATCGATGGAGCTGATGTGGAAAGGGTCAGCAGCGTGAAGTTCCTAGGACTCCACCTGTCAGATGACCTGATGTCCACAACAAACACCACAGCACTGGTCAAGAGAGCCCAGCAGCGCCTACACCCTTTCCGAAGACTACGTAAAGCAGGTCTCCCCACTACACATCTACGAACTTTTTATAGGGGGACAATCGAGAGCACATTAACCAACGGCATCACTTCCTGGTTCGGGAGCTGCAAGGCGTACGAACGGCACCAACTTGACAGGATTGTGAAGACCGCCAGCAGTATTATTGGTGCTCCAGTCCCTTTCTTGCTGGACATATACAGGAATAGATGTATCAACAGCCATCTCCATCATCAAAGACCCCTACCACCCATCGCATCACATATTCTCCATCCTGCCATCTGGGAAGAGGTACAGGAGCATTAGCTGCAAAACCAGCAGGATGCTCCTCAGCTTCTTCCCGCAGGCTATAAGACTGATAAACGGACTCAGCCCCCTGCCAAAGTATCGCGCACCAACCATCAACCTGGACACACTGCAGCAGCTGTCGATCGGAACGCCTGTTGATGTTTAGTAGAGAGTAGAGTGTTTAATAGTAAGATTAAACGAGTACTTACCAGTATGAAGTTTGATCTGTATTTTATGAGGAGTTACGGTGAGGTATTACGTGAAGATCCCAGCCCAGTGCGCAGGTGCGGCATACTTCGAAGCAGCGGTGTGAAATCACAGGATAGACACAATATTTGAAGTAAGATAGTAAAGATCATGAGACATCAGTTTATTAGTTTGATCTATATATTGAGGGTTGGAGCGGAGGGCACGTAATACCTCACCGTAACTCCTCGTAAAATACAGATCAAACTTCATACTGGTAAGTACTCGTTTAATCTTACTATTTTACTTCGGAGTCACGTGAGTGATTCCGTGAAGACTTCAAAGGTCTGTGATTTCAAACCGTGTAACATTTTTATTTCACTCACTGCCGAAGTTTTTGAGGGAGGAAGTGTTATCGTAATCAACCAGTGGATCTGCTTTCACAAGAAACAGAAAGGTATTTGTTAACAATAACAACATAAAGAGCTCCCCTGAGCTTAAATTAATATTGCAGTTTGTAATATTCTTTCTGCAATTAAATCAGGTTTATCAACGGTTTATAATAAAAATGTTCTGAACGTCGTTCCCTTGACCATTCTGCCCTATTGAGAATGTGGTCAACCGGGATGTCCATTCGTTCAGCCGCTGATATCAATGCTGCCCTAGTGGAATGGGATTAAAATGTATTATTATCTATTCCGGCAGCTTTCAGTACCTGTTTGAACCACCTTGGAGTGGTTTGGCTCGTACCCCGTCTTGGGGTTTCTGTGGTTGACCCATAGGCTTTCCTCTCCCTCTAAGATTGTGGGTTGTGTCTATATATTGTAGTAGATGGGTCACCACACTCAACCTGGACTCTGGTGGGTAGGCCCGGAATCCCACCAGTGAATTGGGCGTTCCTGGTCCATAACCATATAACGATTACAGCACGGAAAACACAGGCCATCTCGACCCTACTAGTCCGTGCCGAACTCATAACCTCGCCTAGTTCCATATACCTGCGAGTTAGGTTTTTACCAGACCTAGAATATGAACGTGATGCGTCTGGGGTAATCACCATGTTATCCAGTCTAGTTTTATGGAGTGACTGGACTCTGTGAGCGTATACGAGAGCCATAAGCATGAGCGTTAGCAAGCTGAGGGATCTGGCTGGTGCCATTCTCTGAGATATGTCAATATCACACCGATATCCCATACATGGGTATGCCTGCATGCTCTGCTGTCCTCCTGTTTTGGATAAGCAGACAAGGTGCTCCATGCTGTATTTACGGCACTGTAACTCACCTTTTGTTCATGGTGTAGATGTTCCAGGAACTCCAATACGTCAGTGGTTGAATAGTTTGGTATGTTGTCCCTGCGTCGTGGCAGTATTTTACCCATGTTAGCTCTTGGTGACTGTTCGCAGGGATGCCGACATGGTGGTAATGGTTCCTTTGGATAATCCCAGTCCCTGGTAAGGTCTATTCTAACCTTGCAACCAGGAGTTTGATGTTTTTTCTGGCATGGGTGGCTTATGCCTGATACTGGGTTGAGTCAGCAACCATGGTCCACTAGGGAAATCCATAGGTGACTCGCCCACCATGCCGTGATGAACTGGGAACCATGGCTGTGTAGGCCGGTCGGGCACGTTCAATATCTCGGAGACAGATCCCATCTGTATTGCGAAGTGCCCGACTGATGAGACAGAAGGGAGGAAGGCAAAGCAGAAATTCCCCCTTCCAGCGTGTAGGCATCTATCGCTGCTGCCTCTGATCTGGTTACTAAGTCACATACATAGGTTACTGGTGATTCCGTCTTGTGCAACCAAATTGATATCTGGCTTTCAAACTGCTTAATACCTTTAGCAGATATCTTGGGTTTGACATCTATTCAATGTTATCATACATTTTTACCCGTGACATGGTGTCTCCCACTGTGTTCTAGCTTCCTAGGATATAGGCAGCTGATAGTTAAAATGTCTTTTGACACACCATTGCCAGATTTGTTTGACCAATTTGTTGCACAATAATGATTTTTATGCTCCCCATATGGTTGATATAAGCCACCACCATAGTATTATCAATCCGTAACCACATATGTACGTGCTGCATTTGAAATGCATATGCTTTTTAGCCCAATAGGCGATCACCAATCCCAAGTAGTTGATGCCCGGTGTGTGTAGTAACGATGTTTGTGAATTGGTCCATCTGTTACCTGTGCTGGATATGGAGTTTAGTTGCTCCCCAGCCTAAAGTACTGGCATCAGTTTTTAATAACCAAGTTGGGATTGGTGATGATAATAGGGCTGAAAACTATGCCAAATATATGTCTGCCCACCACCGTAATTGTGATATAGCTTCAGTGGGTACATTCATGATTTGATTATAGTGACCCAAGTACCTTGGCAAAGTATCAGTCATATGGACGGAATTGTTATTGAAGCCCAGATAATCCATGGTAGTTAACGCTTCAATTCTGGTTTATCTGGGCGTGGGATGAACCTCAGAGCTTTAGGGAGCTGTTTTGTAGCTAGAACTGCTGCCACAGCTAATTCCTTTGTTTCCCCTAATATGAGGATATCATCCAATATATGCCATGATTATGCTTGTTTTCTTAATATTTTCATGGCCATTTTTTAATATTTATAATAGTTTAGGGCTGAGGTTAGACCATTGGGAATGCTCTATGCTCCCATAGTTGCCCTAACCGGGATATCCATTATCCAGGTAAAATTTTTTAGGTATCTATAATGATCCTAGTGTATGGGTATAAGATAGTTAGCATCTTCCATATCAATGCTCCCCATAGGTATCCTTTGGAGATCAGATGTCTGGCAGTGACAAAAACCCGTCTCCATCTTAAAGTGTATATACTCAACAGATTTATTTAGTGATATTAGATCAATGATGATGCTACATTCACCATCTTTTGTAGTTTTGGTGAATATATTCGATACAAATTCCAATGGTTCATGTTTACTCCCATGATCCGTTTAGTAATGAGCCTTTCTAGTTCAGCTTGACCTTCTCACTTCTCTTTCTTAGAGGGAGAAAATGGCCTTTGGGCGCATTGCTGAACTGGCGGTAATATGCCCAATTTGAATTCGTTTTTATCCACTAATACTGTTGAGTATATTTTAGTTATTTGTTACAGCATCCCATGCTTTATCAACAAGTGTAAATGCCCCCCCCCACCCCCGCCGCAGTTAGTAGAACACCCTTATTTAGTGTAAACTGGGAGGAACCAGACTACCTACCTCCATGATTATTGTTTTTTCATGAAGGCCTAGTTTGCTGGTATGCTGGTGCTGTCGGTGGGGCGGCGCATTTTCCCACGGCCCCTGTCTAAAAAGAACTTTGGGGGTAATGTGAAGCGGTCGCCAGGCTTTCCCCAGTCCTTGTTCGATATTGCTGGTGGATGCCGAGGGGTGCTGCCAGCTGGGTGTTGGATGCGATGTCCTGCTCGTTCCATGGCCTGCCCTCATGAGGCGCACAGGTTTAGCTGCCTCTCTTCCCGCAGCAGCGGTTTGCATAGCCCCGTATATTTGGGGTTGCGGGCAGGTCTTATATGCACCAATGTCAGTCGAGTATCCCAAATTTGGGAACATCTTAGGCGTCAGCACCCTCGTAGTGCAACGGGATAGTCTCATCCTGGGAGAACCACCTTGGTGATCATGGCGTCTCGCCTGCCAGGTGAGTATGATCCGTGGAAAAACGAGCAAAGGCGGTGACATCTTGACCCTTCTGTTAGGAGCTTCAGAATTCGCTGCTTTTAGCTCTTGTCTGCGAGTCTGCTGACCCAGCTGCCTGCGGATTTGCCTCTAGAAAGGCCTGCTCCTGCAGGGCTTTGTTGGGAAGATGGTCGCGTGGAGGAGCCATGTAGTGGCCCACGACATCCAGTAGCTCTTCCTGATCCTGCTCCCCTGGCATACTGCTGTTCTCGTCCGCCTGCCCAGCATTTAAGCCAGCCCAGCACTGGCCTCCTTAGCTAGCCTCAAAAGAGGGAGCAAAAGGGTGTGCTATAAATTGGAGGAGGCATAGCTCAAACTCCGCTGTTGCATCAATCCCTCGACAAGGGAGATGGCTAGTGCAATAGCACTGGGGTAGGAATGTCAGCTCCCTTGGCATTCAGCCAGTGCCCCTTTTTTCCTGGAGGTTTTGAACTCCATGACCTCCTCTGGCTTGGGGAGACAGACATACTTATTTTTGCTGTCTCCTGCCTGTTCCAGTATAGGAGGAAGTTGGTTCCTATAGAACCTATATTTTGGTAAGGTTTTGTCTTACCTGTATGTAGAGGCTGCCTGCCGTTTTTCAGGCGGCATTGTAGCGGTTTCCGGGCGGCGATTCTCCTTGTCAGGAGTCTGCAGGGCTGCCGGTCGGGTTTTTAAATTTCCCGCCGGTCCGCTGCTGTTAACCAAACAGCTGTTCAGCGGACCGGCATCAGCGCAGCTCCCTGTCAGCGGTCCGCAGCGTGTGCGGTCCCGTTTGCGCCTATCCCCCTCCATTGTCGTCTCCTTCGCTGGAGTCGAACGGGGGCCGCTTCCTCTGCTGCTTTGCTCCCCCTGGAGCAAAAACCACAAGGCCCGATTAAGGTAAGTACTTACCTCACGTCCTTGGTTTGCGGGAGCGCCCGACTCCCGCTGGCCGCGTTCTGCACAGCTGTGCGATAATGCCGCACCTGCGCACTGGGATGGGATCTTCACGGAATCACTCATGTGACTCCGAAGTAAAATTTAATTTGTTCATGAGGTATGTATTTTTATTTCTATTTATTTGTTGTTATTTGTACTGCACACTGAATGGACACTGCTTGAGCAACGTTTTTTTGTTTCCTCTGGGTATGTGAGGAAAATGACAATAAAGAATACTGATACTGATACTGGTACCTGTCTAACTGTTTCTTAAATGATGGGATAGTTCCAGCCTCAATTACCTCCTCTGGCAGCTTGTTCCATACACCCATCGCCCTTTGTGTGCAAAAGTTACTCCTCGGATTCCTATTAAATCTTTCCCCCTTCGCCTTGAACCTATGTCCCCTACTCTGGGCAAAAGACTGTGCATATACCCAATCTATTCCTCCCATGATTTAGTATACCTCCATAAGATCTCCCCTCATCCTCCTGCACTACATGGAATGGAGACCCAGCCTACCTGTCAAGCTTGACAATATTTCCTATAACATGGTGCCCAGAACTGAACACAATATTCTAAATGCGGTCTCACCAACGCCTTATACAACTGCAACGTGGCCTCCCAACTTCTATACGCAATACACTGATTGATGAAAGCCATAGTGCCAAAAGCCTTTTTGACCGCCTTATCTACCTGCGACTCGACCTTCAAGGAACCATGCACCTGTACTCCTAGATCCCTCTGCTCAACAACACTCCCCAGAGGCCGAACATTTACTGTATAGGTCCTGCCCTTGTTCGACGTCCCATAATGCAACACCTCACACCTCTCTGTATTTAATTCCAACAACCATTCCTTCGCCCACCTGACCAATCGATCCAGATCCTGCTGCAATCTTTCACAAACATCTTCACTATCTTCAAAACCACAGACTTTTGTATCAACAGCCAACTTGCTAATCTTGCCCTGTACGTTCTCATCCAAATCATTGATGTAGCTGACAAACAGTAACGGGCCCAACACCGAATCCTGAGGCACACCACTAGTAACATGCCTCCATTCCGTGTGTCAATCTTCCACCATCACCCTCTGCTTCCTTCCATGGAGCCAATTTTCTATCCATTCAGCTATCTCTCCTTGGATCCCATGCGATCTAACCTTCCAGTGCAGCCAACCACGCTGAATCTTGTCGAAAGCTTTACTGAAGTCCATGTACACAACATCTACAGCTCTGCCCTCATCAACCTTTTTGGTCACGTGTTCAAAAAAATCAATCAGATTTGTGGGGCTCAATCTCCCACAGACTAAACCCTGCTGACTGTCCCTAATCAGCTCATGCCCATCTAAATGCCTGTATATCCTATCCTTCAGAATACTCTCCATTAACTTACCAAATACAGATGTGAACCTCCCCGGCCTATTTTACCTGCAGCCCTTTTTGAAAAGAGGTACAACATTTGCCACCCTCCAGTCTTCTGGCACCTCTCCTGTATTTAAGGACGACTCGTAAATTTCAACCAGGGCTCCCACAATTTCCTCTCTAGTTTCCCGCAATGTCCTCTGATATTTCAGATCAGGCCCTGGAGATTTGTCTATCTTCAAACACGACAATACCTTCAGTAATTCTTCGACAGTATCCCTGACTGCTCTCATAGAAACATAGACACATAGAAATTAGGTGCAGGAGTGGGCGATTCGGCCCTTCAGTATGAACATGGCTGATCATCCAACTCAGTATCCTGTACCTGCCTCTCCCGTGATCCCTTTAGCCACAAGGGCCACATCTAACTCCCTGTTAAATAAAGCCAATGAACTGGCCTCAACTACCTTCTGTGGCAGAGAATTCCACAGGTTCACCACTCTCTGAGTGAAAAATGTTTTTCTCATCTCGGTCCTAAAAAAATTCCCCCTTATCCTTCAACTGTAACCCCTTGTTCTGGACTTCCCCAATATCGGGAACAATCTTCCTGCATCTAGCCTGCCAACCCCTTAAGAATGTTTTAAGTTTCTATATGATCCCCCCTCAGTCTTCTAAATTCTAGCGAGTACAAGCCGAGTCTATCCAGTCTTTCTTCATATGAAAGTCCTGACATCCCAGGAATCAGTCTGATGATCATTCTCTCTTCTCCCTCTATGGCAAGAATGTATTTTCTCAGATTGGGATACCAAAACTGTATGCAATATTCCAGGTGTGGTCTCACCAAGACCATGTACAACTGCAGTAGAACCTCCCTGCTCCTATACTCAAATCCTTTTGCGATGAATCCAGTGACTGCACCAATTTCCTCCGTCCTACTGTCTTTCTCCTCCATAATTACAGAGGAGAAATACTCATTTAGGACCTTGCCCATCTCCCGTGGCTCCATACAGAGGTGACCGCTTTGGTTCCCGAGAGGTCTCACTCTCTCTCTAGTCATCCTTTTCCCCCTTATATATTTATAAAATCTTTTTAGGATTGTCATTTATGCTACCCACCAGAGTTATTTCCTGGCCCCATTTTGCCCTTCTGATTTCCTTTTTAAGTTTACTCCTTAGTTCCCGAAATTCTTCCAGGGATGGACTTGATGCCAGCTGCCTACAGCTATCCACTGCATCCTTCTTGTTTTTGACTAACCTTTCAGGAGAAAAAATATATATTCCCCAGTTTATATTGGGAAAGTTAAAATCCCTACTACAACAATTTGACCTGCAGCTGTCTACAATCTCCCGGCACATTTGTTCTTTTAATTCCCGTTGACTATTCGGGGGTCTGTAGTACACCCCCAACAAGGTGATCATCCCTTTCTTGTTCCTCAGCTCCACCCATATAGACTCACTGGACGAACCATCCGTAATGTCACCTCTGAACACAGCCGTGACATTCTCCTTAACTAACAATGCAACCCCCCCTCCTCTTTTTCCCTCACCCCTCTCTTTCCTGAAACTCCTGTACCCTGGAACATTGAGCTGCCGGTCCTGACCCTCCCTTAACCAGGTTTCAGTCACGGCTACCACGTCCCAGTCGCTCTTGCCTATCCACACCCTAAGCTCATCTGCCTTACCCGTCAGGCCCCTTGCATTAAAATACATGCAGTTTAAACCAACCTTTCTTCCTCGCTCTCCACCTTTCACCTGTGGAAAGAGACCCTTCGGCCCAACCTGCCCACACCGGCCAACATGTCCCATCTGCGTTAGTCCCACCTGCCTCATATTTAGCCCATATCCCTCCAAACCGGTCTTACACATGTACCTGTCTAATGGTTTCTTAAACTTTGGGATAGTCTCAGCTTCAACTACCTCCTCTGTCAGCTCATAGCATAAAGTTACCCCTCAGATTCCTACTAAATCTTCCCCCCTTCACCTTAAACCTATCTCAACTGGTTCTTGATTCACCTACTCTGGGCAAGAGACTGCACCTACACGATCTATTTCTCTCATGATTTTGTACACCTCTATGAGATCACCCCTCATCCTCCTGCGCTCAAAGGAATAGAGACACTGCCTGCTCAACCTCTGCCTATAGCTCAGGTCCTCAAGTTATGGCAATATCCTCGTAAATCTTCTCTGTTCCCCTTCCAACTTTACAACATCTTTCCTATAACATGTTGCCTGGAACTGAACACTGTACTCTGAATGCGGCCTCACTGACATCTTATACAACAGTAACATGACCTCCCAACTTCTGTACTCATTAGGGAGTAAGTCAGCGGGACAAGTAGCATCTCTGGATAGAAGGAATGCGTGACGTTTCGGTCAACATCCTGCTTCAGACCAAAGCTTCAGACCGAGAATCAGGGGAGGGGGACACAGAGATAAGGAAATGTAAGGTGTGAAAATGAGACATCAAAGGGGATGAAGCCAATGGCAAATGTAGAATAGATCTTTGTTAGCTAGGAGAAGGTAACAACGAAGCAAACAGAGATAAGATGTAATCGGGGACAGTGTGGTTGGATAATTAGGAAGAAGGAGGGATGGAGGGAGAGGGAAAGCAAGGATTACTTGAAGTTGACGATGTCAATATTCATACCGTTGGGGTGTAAGCTGCGCAAGTGAAATATACTCAATAGTCTGACAGATGAAGGCCGATGTGCCAAAAGCCATTTTGACCACCCCATTTACCTGCGACTCAACCTTCAAGGAATCATGCTTTACAGTACTCCCCAGAACCCTTCCATTCATTGTGTCGGTCCTGGCCTTGTTGGACTCTTAAAATGAAACACCTCACATTTATCTGTATAAAATTCCATCAACTATTCCTCAGTCCAATTGGCCAATTAATCAAGATCCTGCTGATATTTTTTGCAACTATCTGCAAAACCGCCCATTTTTGTATCATCTGCAAACTTGCTCATCTTGGTTAATATGTTCTAATCCAAATCATTGACAAACAGTAACGGGCCCAACATCGAACCCTGAGGCACACGAAGAGTCACAGTCATCCAGTCCGTGAAGCAACCTTTCATCATCATCCTTTGCCTCCTTCCATCAAGCCAATTTTCGATCCATTCAGCTATCTCTCCTTGGATCCCATGCGATCAAACATTCCAGGGCAGCCTACTATGTGGGACCTTGGCAAATACTTCGCTGAAATCCAAATATGTAACATCTACAGCTCAGCCCTCATCAACCTTTGTTGTCACGTCTTCAAAAAACTCAATCAGATCTGTAAGCGTGACCTCCCATGTACAAAACCATGCTTACTATCCCTAATTAACCCGTGTCCATCTAAATGCACGTTTTGAGATAGTTTGCGGAAATATAATCCACGCTGACCAATTATCCCCACACACTAACACTATTCTGCATACGAGGGACAATTTACAATTTTAATGAAGCCAATTAACATAAAAACCTGTACGTCTTTGGAA
Organism: Leucoraja erinaceus; assembly: GCF_028641065.1. NCBI lineage: Eukaryota > Metazoa > Chordata > Chondrichthyes > Rajiformes > Rajidae > Leucoraja > Leucoraja erinaceus. The sequence continues at coordinate 138,419,833 of NC_073378.1, read as the reverse complement.
TGTGCGAGGAAAATGGAGCACATGGAGAAAGCCCACATGGTCACCGGGTGAAGGTACAAACTCTGTACAGACAGTCCCCGTAGTAAGGATCAAATCCGGGTCCCTGGCGCTCTAAGGCAGCAACACTACTGGTGCGCCACCATGTATATCCTCTTTCTCAGAATACTCTCTAGTAGCTTTCCAACTACAGATGTTAAGCTCACGGGCCTATAGTTACCAGCATTTTCCCCGCAGCCCTTCTTGAATAGAGGCAGAACATTTGCCACCCTCCAGTCTTCCGGCATCTTTCCTGTATTTAAAGACGGGTCTCGACGCGAAATGTCAAAGCCTTTGTCCTGTCAAAGCCAAGTTATTGGGTATTTTTAAGGCCGAGATTGACAGATTCTTGATTAGTAAGTGCATCAGAGAAGGCAGGAGATAGGGGTTGAGTGGTAAAGATAGTACAGCCGTGTTTGAATGGCGGTGTAGACTTGATTGGCCTCATGACCTAATTCTGCTCCTACAACTAATGAAGTCAACACATTTGACCCTTGACCCGAAGCGTCACCCACCCCTCTGCCTCCAGCGATGTTGCTTGACCCGCTGGGTTCTTCCAAATTGATGTTTTCCTACAGTGGCGATCCAGGTTGGGGATGATTCAACTCCAAGAGCTACTACAGGGAGCTTTCAGAAGCCATAATATAACAGCCCTGCTCGATCAGCACACAGTGCACGGTGTACAGAATGCAATTTCAGTTACGTGACCAGCGGGAACTCCTAAACCTACGGCCTGAGTTACAGGGAGAGATTGGATAGGCCAGGACTGTTATCTTTGGAGCATACGAGGCGAAGAGGTGACCATGTTGAGGTACAGGTTCAAGTGGCGATAATTCTAACCAGAGGGATTAAGTGTAAGGTGAGAGGGGAGAGATTTAAGAGGCACCTTGGGAGCAACTATTTAACTTAGAGGGAGTCTGCGTCTGGGATGCTCTGCCAGAGCGAACCGTAAAATTGAGAATATTCTGATTTTTAAAAACATTTGGATAAATATATGGAAAGGAAGGGTTGAGGGCGATATGGGCCAAATGCAGGCAATTTGGACTAGTCCTGCATGTGAACTTGGTTGACATGAACAAGGTGGGCAACAGAGCTTCTTTCCGTGCCGTACAGTTCTAGAACACTATGACTTGACCAACCAATAAAGACAAGGTCAGGGATATCTGAGGAACCACCTATCGGGCTCCCTCTAACTCACACTCCACCCTGATTTGGAAGTTCTTCAGCTAGTTCTCCCTCATCGCTGGGTTGAAATCCTGGACCTCCCTCCCAAAATATGGCACAGACTTAATTTGAAGATCAGTAGTTCGAGTTTCATCCCATCTTCTCCAGGAGTAGTTACGTAATGGGCGATAAATACTGTAATCTTCAACCATGACACACAGTGTTATATACATACTGGTACAAGCTCATTAACAGATAATTCATGCAAATAATTAATCCATGAGCAAACGTATTTACTTCCTCTGATTCAGCGTCTGAAGTTCACATTTAAAGGATGATCATGCTGTAATGGACAGTCATAGATTGATAGAACAGGGAAACAGGCCCTTCAATGCATCGGGTCTGTGCTGTCCATGAACCACCCAACATAGGCAGGAATGTTTTGGAGGAATATGGACCAGGTGCAGACAAGTGCGCAGGTTCAGCATCATGGTGGGGACTGACCAGTTGGGCAGTAGGGCTGGCTTCTGTGATGTACAGTGAGATTATTTGACTATATGGCACTCAGACCCACAACCAGAGAGTGATACAATGTGGAAACAGGCCCTTATGCCAAAATTGCCAACAATGTCCCAGCTACACCAGTCCCACATGCCTGTGCTTAGTCCATATCCCTCAAAACTAGTCCTATCCATGTACCTGTCTAACTGTTTCTTAAATGATGGGATAGTTCCAGCCTCAACTACCTCCTCTGGCAGCTTGTTCCATACACCCATCGCCCTTTGTGTGCAAAAGTTACTCCTCGGAATCCTATTTAATCTTTTCCCCTTCGCCTTGAACCTATGTCCCCTACTCTGGGCAAAAGACTGTGCATCTACCGGATCTATTCCTCCCATGATTGTGTACACCTCCATAAGATCTCCCCTCATCCTCCTGCGCTCCGTGGAATAGAGACCCAGCCTACTCAACCTCTCCATATAGCTCACACCCTCTAGTCCTGGCAACTTCCTCGTAAATCGTTTATGAACCCTGTCAAGCTTGACAATATCTTTCCTATAACATGGTGCCCAGAACTGAAAGCAATATTCTAAATGTGGTCTCACCAACGTCTTATACAACTGCAACGTGACATCCCAACTTCTATACGCAATACTCTGATTGATGAAGGCCAAAGTGCCAAAAGCCTTTTTGACCGCCTTATCTACCTGCGACTCGACCTTCAAGGAACCATGCACCCGTACTCCTAGATCCCTCTGCTCCACAACACTCCCCAGAGGCAGAACATTTACTGTGTAGGTCCTGCACTTGTTCAACGTCCCAAAATGCAACACCTTACACCTCTCTGTATTAAATTACAACAACCATTCCTTCGCCCACCTGACCAATCGATCCAGATCCTGCTGCAATCTTTCACAGACATCTTCACTATCTTCAAAACCACAAACATTTGTATCAACAGCCAACTTGCTAATCTTGCCCCTACGTTCTCATCCAAATCGTTGATGTAGCTGACAAACAGTAACGGGCCCAACACCAAATCCTGAGGCACACCACTAGTCACAAGCCTCCATTCTAAGTGGCAATCTTCCACCATCACCCTCTGCTTCCTTCCTTGGAGCCAATTTTCTATCCATTCAGCCATCTCTCCTTGGATCCCATGCGATCTAACCTTCCAGTGCAGCCAACCACGCTGAACCTTGTCGAAAGCATTACTGAAATCCATGTACATACCATCTACAGCTCTGCCCTCATCAACCTTTTTGATCACGTGTTCAAAAAAATCAATCAGATTTGTGAAGCTCAATCTCCCACAGACTAAACCATGCTGACTGTGCCTAATCAGCTCTTGCCCATCCAAATGCCTGTGTATCCTATCCTTCAGAATACTCTCCAGTAACTTGCCAAATACAGATGTTAAACTCACCGGCCTATTTTACCTGCAGCCCTTCTTGAAAAGAGGTACAACATTTGCTACCCTCCAGTCTTCTGGCACCTCTCCTGTATTTAAGGACGACTCGTAAATTTCAACCAGGGCTCCCACAATTTCCTCTCTAGTTTCCCGCAATGTCCTCTGATATTTCAGATCAGGCCCTGGAGATTTGTCTATCTTCAAACACGACAATACCTTCAGTAATTCTTCGACAGTATCCCTGACTGCTCTCATAGAAATTAGGTGCAGGAGTAGGCCATTCAGCCCTTCAATCAAACTCAGTACCCTGTACCTGCCTTCTCTCCATACCCCCTGATCCCTTTAGCCACAAGGGCCACATCTAACTCCCTGATAAGTAAAGCCAATTAATTGGCCTCAACTACCTTCTGTGGCAGAGAATTCCAGAGATTCACCACTCTCTGAGTGAAAAATGTTTTTCTCATCTCAGTCCTAAAAGATTTCCCCCTGATCCTTAAACTGTATCCCCTTGTTCTGGACTTCCCCAATATCGGGAACAATCTTCCTGCAACTAGCCTGTCTAACCCCTTAAGAATGTTGTAAGTTTCTATAACATCCCCCCCTCAGTCTTTTAAATTCTAGCGAGTGCAAGCCGAGTCTATCCAATCTTTCTTCATATGAAAGTCCTGACATCCCAGGAATCAGTCTGGTGAACCTTCTCTGTTCTCCCTCTATGGTAAGAATGTCTTTTCTCAGATTGGGAGACCAAAACTGTACGAAATCCTCCAAGTGTGGTCTCACCAAGACCATGTACAACTGCAGTAGAACCTCCCTGCTCCTATACTCAAATCCCTTTGCGATGAATCCAGTGACTGCACCAATTTCCTCCGTCCTACTGTCTTTCTCCTCCATAATTACAGAGGAGAAATACTCATTTAGAACCTTGCCCATCTCCCGTGGCTCCACACAGAGGTGACCGCTTTGGTTCCCGAGAGGTCTCACTCTCTCTCTGGTCATCACTTTCCCCCTTATATATTTATAAAATCTTTTTAGGATTGTCATTTATGCTACCCACCAGAGTTATTTCCTGGCCCCATTTTGCCCTTCTGATTTCCTTTTTAAGTTTACTCCTTAGTTCCAGAAATTCCTCCAGGGATGGACGATGCCAGCTGCCTATAGCTGTCCACTGCATCCTTCTTGTTTTTGACTAACCTTTCAGGAGAAAAAATACATATTTCCCAGTTTATATTGGGAAAGTTAAAATCCCTACTACAACAATTTGACCTGCAACTGTCCACAATCTCCCGGCACATTTGTTCTTCTAATTCCTGTTGATTATTCGGGGTCTGTAGTACACCCCCAACAAGGTGATCATCCCTTTCTTGTTCCTCAGCTCCACCCATATAGACTCACTGGACGAACCATCCATAATGTCACCTCTGAACACAGCCGTGACATTCTCCTTAACTAACAATGCAAACCCCCCCTCCTCGTTTTCCCTCACCCCTCTCTCTCCTGAAACTCCTGTACCCTGGAACATTGAGCTGCCGGTCCTGACCGTCCCTTAACCAGGTTTCAGTCGCGGCTACCACGTCCCAGTCGCTCATGCCTATCCACACCCTAAGTTCATCTGCCTTACCCGTCAGGCCCCTTGCATTAAAATACATGCAGTTTAAACAAACCTTTCTTCCTCGCTCTCCGCCTTTCACCTGTGGAAAGAGACCCTTCGACCCAACTTGCCCACACCGGCCAACATGTCCCATCTGCGTTAGTCCCACCTGCCCCATATTTAGCCCATATCCCTCCGAACCAGTCCTACCCATGTACCTGTCTAACTATTTCTTAAACTTTGGGATAGTCTCAGCTTCAACTACCTCCTCTGTCAGCTCGTAGCATAAAGTTACCCCTCAGATTCCTACTAAATCTTCCCCCCTTCACCTTAAACCTATGTCAACTAGTTCTTGATTCACCTACTCTGGGCAAGAGACTACACCTACATGGTCTATTTCTCTCATGATTTTGTACACCTCTATGAGATCACCCCTCATCCTCCTGTGCTACAAGGAATAGAGACCCTGCCGGCTCAACCTCTGCCTATAGCTCAGGTCCTCAAGTTATGGCAACATCCTCGTAAATCTTCTCTGTACCCCTTCCAACTTTACAACATCTTTCCTATAACATGTTGCCTGGAACTGAACACTGTACTCTGAATGCGGCCTCACTGACATCTTATACAAGAGTAACATGACCTCCCAACTTCTGTACTCATTAGGGAGTAAGTCAGCTGGACAAGTAGCATCTCTGGATAGAAGGAATGCGTGACATTTAGGTCAATATCCTGCTTCAGACCAAAGCTTCAGACCGAGAATCAGGGGAGGGGGAGACACAGAGATAAGGAAATGTAAGGTGTGAAAATGACACATCAAAGGGGATGAGGCCAATGGCAAATGTAGAATAGATCATTGTTAGCTAGGAGAAGGTAACAACGAAGCAAACAAATATAAGATGTAATCGGGGACAGTGTGGTTGGAGAATTAGGTAGGAGGAGGGATGGAGAGAGAGGGAAAGCAAGGATTACTTGAAGTTGTAGATGTCAATATTCATACCGTTGGGGTGTAAGCTGCGCAAGTGAAATATACTCAATAGTCTGACAGATGAAGGCTGATGTGCCAAACGCCATTTTGACCACCCCATTTACCTGCGACTCAATCTTCAAGGAATCATGCTTAATAACACTCCCCAGAACCCTACCATTCATTGTGTCGGTCCTGCCCTTGTTAGACATCCTAAAATGTAACACCTCACATTTTTCTGTATAAAATTCCATCAGTTATTCCTCAGCCCAACTGGCCAATTAATCCAGATCCTGCTGCTATTTATTACAACTATCTGCAAAACCGCCCAATTTTGTATCATCTGCAAACTTGCTCATCTTGGTTAATAAGTTCTAATCCAAATCATTGACAAACAGTAACGGGCCCAGCACCGAACCCCGAGGCACACCAATAGTCACTGTCTTCCAGTCTGCGAAGCAACCTTTCATCATCATCCTTTGCCTCGTTCCATGAAGCCAATTTTCTAACAATTCAGCTATCTCTGCTTGGATCCCATGCGATCAAACCTTCCAGTGCAGCCTACTATGTGGGACCTTGTCGAATACTTTGCTGAAGTCCATATATGTAACATATACAGCTCAGCCCCATCGACCTTTGTTGTCACGTCTTCAAAAAACTCAATCAGATCTGTAAGCGTGACATCCCATGTACAAAACCATGTTTACTATCCCTAATTAACCCATGTCCATCTAAATGCACGTTTTGAGATAGTTTGCGGAAATATAGTCCACGCTGACCAATGATCCCCACACACTAACACTATCCTGCACACGAGGGACAATTTTAATGAAGCCAATTAACATAAAAAGCCTGTACGCCTTTGGAATGTGCGAGGAAAATGGAACACATGGAGAAAGCCCACATGGTCACCGGGTGAAGGTACAAACTCTGTACAGCCAGTCCCCGTAGTCAGGATCAAATCCGGTTCCTTGGCGCTCTAAGGCAGCAACACTACCGGTGTGCCACCATGTATATCCTCCCTCTCAGAATACTCTCTAGTAACTTTCCAACTACGGATGTGAAGCTCACGGGCCTATAGTTCCCAGCATTTTCCCCGCAGCCCTTCTTGAATAGAGGCAGAACATTTGGCACCCTCCAGTCTTCCGGCATCTTTCCTGTATTTAAAGAACGGTCTCGACCCGAAACGTCAAAGCCTTTGTCCTGTCAAAGCCGTCATTGGGTATTTTTAAGGCGGAGATTGACAGATTCTTGATTAGTAAGGGTATCAGAGAAGGCAGGAGAATGGAGTTGAGAGGTAAAGATAGTTCAGCCGTGTGTGAATGGCGGGGTAGACTTGATTGGCCTCATGACCTAATTCTGCTCCTATGAACTAATAAAGTTAGCATATTTGACGCACAGTGCACGGTGTACAGAATGCAATTTCAGTTACGAGACCAGCCGGAATGCCTAAACCTACGGCCTGAGTTACAGGGAGAGGTTGGATAGGCCAGGACTGGTATCTTTGGAGCATACGAGGCTAAGAGGTGACCTTGTTGAGGTGTACAAGATCAAGTGGAGATAATTATAACCAGAGGGATTAAGTGTAAGGTGAGAAGGGAGAGATTTAAGAGGCACCTTAGGAGCAACTATTTAACTTAGAGGGAGTCTGCATCTGGGATGCTCTGCCATACGAACTGTAAAATTGAGAATATTCTGATTTTTAAAAGCATTTAGATAAATATATGGAAAGGAAGGGTTGAGGGCGATATGGGACAACTGCAGGCAATTTGGACTGATCCTGCATGTGAACTTGGTTGACATGGACAAGGTGGGCGACAGAGCCTGTTTCCGTGCCGCACAGTTATAGAACCCTATGACTTTAACAACCAATAAAGACATGGTGAGGGTTATCTGAGGAACCATCTATCGGGCTCCCTCTAACTCACACTCCACCCTGATTTGGAAGTTCTTCAGCTAGTTCTTCCTCATCGCTGGGTTTAAATACTGGACTTCCCTCCCACAATATGGCACTGCCTTAATCAGACGATCACACACACACGCACGCACGCACGTGCGCACGCAACTAAAATGCCAAGTAACTTCAGAAAGTGTTGAATATACAGTGTGTAAAACAAATGTTTAGAGGCTGCTGGTGCTGAAGCAAAAACGTGCTTTAAATAACATCCAACAAACACACTCACCACAGACAGAGCAGTCAGATCTCGTGAATTATTCAATGGCGCCTGCACTCGGCGCCATCTTGACGTCATCCTCTCGCTTCTTGCCACGACAGGAAATGACGCACTTAGCGCCAGCATGCCACTAACCGGAAATGACGTCATCGGCACCATCTTGCAAATAAGCGAAAATCACGGAATGAGCCCCAATTGTGAAATTAAACAGACCTGATCTAATAAAATGTTTATTCACACTTTATCCATCCGAAAACTGTTGCAAGCAAGCCCTTTAAAAGCCAAGCCAATTGGACAAAAACAATTTGTAAGCCAACAAAACACATTTGCTGAAAGCCCTTTAAAAAGCCAACCCAATTGGGCAGAAAACACTTTACAAGCCACCAAAACACAGTTGTTGAAAGCCCTTTTAAAAGCCAACCCAATTGGGCAAACACTTTGCAAACAACAAACACCTATGCTGAAAATCACATCCGGGGACTCACCATGGAGTAGACGTGCGTTCAATGTTATTTGCAGCTCAGAGAGCTGTGACCCTCTAGCTTCCTCCGGCTGGCAGAGACTGAGCCACGCCACTTCCGGGTTTTATAGCCCCTCCCCCCTGCCACCAGCGGGGGCAGCAGAGAGAATGGCTAATTTTCATTAAACATTAATATCTCACTGATTTTTCATCGATGGGAAAAATCCTCCAGTCCAGTCCGGCGGAAGGGCGCTCTGAGAAAGGTGGCCAAAAATGACGGAAGTAAGTGGCGGCTTTCTCTCGGAAATCACATCACAGTAAATCAAAAGCGATCGTTCTTAATTTTCGTAATATACATACTGGTACATAAACTCATCAACAGATAATTCATACAAATAATTAACCCATGAGCAAATGTATTTACTACCTCTGATTCAGCATCTGAAGTTCACATTTAAAGGATGATCAAACTGTAATGGACAGTCATAGATTGATACAACAGGGAAACAGGCCCTTCAATGCATTGCGTTGGTGCTGTCCATGAACCACCCTACATAGGCAGGAATGTTTTGGAGGAATATGGACCAGGTGCAGGCAAGTGCGCAGGTTCAGCATCATGGTGGGGACTGACCAGTTGGGCAGTGGGGCTGGCTTCTGTGATGTACAGTGAGATTATTTGAATCTATAGCACTCAGAATCACAGTCAGAGAGTGATACAATGTGGAAACAGGCCCCTTCGGCCCGTGCCAAAAATGTCCCAGCTACACTAGTCCCACATGCCTGTGATTGGTCCATATCCCTCAAAACTGTCCTATTCATGTACCTGTCTAACTGTTTCTTAAATGATGGGATAGATCCAGCCTCAACTACCTCCTCTGGCAGCTTGTTCCATGCACCCACCACCCTTTGTTTGCAAAGGTTACCCCTCGGATTCCTATTAAATCTTTTTCCCTTCGCCTTGAACATATGTCCCCTACTCCGGGCAAAAGACTGTGCATAAACCCAATCTATTCCTCCCATGATTTTGAATCCCTCCATAAGATCTCCCCTCATCTTCCTGCGCTCCATGGAATAGAGACCAGCCTACTCAACCTCTCCATATTCCTCACATCCTCTGGTCCTGGCAACATCCGCATAAATCGTTTCTGAACCCTGTCAAGCTTGACGATATCTTTCCTATAACCTGGTGCCCAGAACTGAACACAATATTCTAAATGCAGTCTCACCAACGTCTTATACAACTGCAACGTGACCTTCCAACTTCTATACGCAATACTCTGATTGAGGAAGGCCAAAGTGCCAAAAGCCTTTTTGACCACATTATTTACCTGCGACTCGAACTTCTAGGAACCATGCACCTGTACTCCTAGATCCCTCTGCTCCACAACACTCCCCAGAGGCCGAACATTTACTGTGTAGGTCGTGCCCTTGTTCGACGTCCCAAAATGCAACACCTCACACTTATCTGTATTAAATTCCAACAACCATTCCTTCGCCCACCTGACCAATCGATCCAGATCCTGCTGCAATCTTTCACAACCATCTTCAAAACCACAAACTTTTGTATCAACAACAAATTTGCTAATCTTGCCCTGTACGTTCTCATCCAAATCATTGATGTCGCTGACAAACAGTAACGGGCCCAAGACCGAAACCCGAGACATACCACTAGTCACAGGCCTCCATTCTGAGTGGCAATCTTCCACTATCACTCTCTGCTTCCTTCCATGGAGCCAATTTTCTATCCATTCTGCTATCTCCCCTTGGATGCCATGCGATCTAACCTTCCAGTGCAGCCAATCATACGGAACCTTGAGGAAAACCTTACTGAAATCCATGTACACAACATCTACAGCTCTGTCCTCATCAACCTTCCAAAGACCAACTGGGTTTTATGTTAATTGGCTTCATTAAAACTGTAAATTGTCCCTCGTATGCATGATAGTGTTTGCGGGGATCATTGGTCAGTGTGGACTATATTTCCGCAAACTATCTCAAAACGTGCATTTAGATGGACACGGATTAATTAGGGATAGTAAGCTTGGTTTTGTACATGGAAGGTCGTGCTTACAGATCTGATTGAGTTTTTTGAAGACGTGACAACAAAGGTCGATGAGGGCAGAACTGTAGATGTTACCTATATGGACTTCAGCAAAGGATGCGACAAGGTCCCACATAGTAGGCTTTGCTGGAAGGTTTGGTCGCATGGGGTCCTAGCAGAGATAACTGAATGGATCGAAAATTGGCTTCATGGAAGGACGCAAAGGATGATGACGAAAGGTTGCTTAGCGGACTGGAGGACTGTGACTATTGGTGTGCCTCAGGGTTCGGTGCTGGGCCCGTTACTGTTTGTCAATGATTTGGATTAGAACATATTAACCAAGATGAGCAAGTTTGCAAATGATACAAAAGAGGCGGTTTTGAAGATAGTCGTTTCATTTTAGGAGTCCAACAAGGGCAGGACCTACACAGTGAAAGGTACGGTTCTGGGGAGTACTGTAAAGCATGATTACTTGAAAGTTTAGTCGCAGGTAAATGAGGTCGTCAAAATGGCTTTTGGTACATTGGCCTTCATCTGTCAGACTATTGAGTATATTTCACTTGCGCAGCTTACACCCCAACGGTACGAATATTGACATCTCCAACTTCAAGTAATCCTTGCTTTCCCTCTCCCTCCATCCCCCCTCCTTCCTAATTTTACACCCACACTGTCCCCGATTACATATTATCTCTGTATGCTTCGTTGTCACCTTCTCCTAGCTAACAATGATCTATTCTACATTTGCCATTGGCCTCATCCCCTTTGATATCTCATTTTCACACCTTACATTTCCTTATCTCTGTGTCTCCCTCCACTGACTCTCAGTCTGAATCTTTGGTCTGAAGCAGGATGTTAACCGAAACGTCACGCATTCCTACAGTAGTCTTTAATCCTCACAGCGGCAGCACACCATACACACTGAGAGCACACACCCTGGGTGGTCTGGAAACCCTGTAGCAGACCCTGTCTCTCAATCGGCGAGGGGGTTGATCCAAGGAGTGGCCTATCCCCCAGGGACCGCCACAGTGTTGACCAAAACATCACGCATTCCTTCTATCCAGAGATGCTACCTGGCCCGCTGACTTACTCCCTAATGAGTACAGAAGTTGGGAGGTCATGTTACTGTTGTATAAGATGTCAGTGAGGCCGCATTCAGAGTACAGTGTTCAGTTCCAGGCAACATGTTATAGGAAAGATGTTGTAAAGTTGGAAGGGGTACAGATAAGTGTTACGAGGATGTTGCCATAACTTGAGGACCTGAGCTATAGGCAGAGGTTGAGCAGGCAGGGTCTCTATTCATTGGAGCGCAGGAGGATGAGGGATGATCTCATAGAGGTGTACAAAATCATGAGAGAAATAGATCGTGTAGGTGTAGTCACTTGCCCAGAGTAGGTGAATCAAGAACCAGTTGACCTAGGTTTAAGGTGAAGGGGGAAAGATTTAGTAGGCATCTGAGGGGTAACTTTATGCTATGAGCTGGCAGAGGAGGTAGTTGAAGCTGGGACTGTCCCAAAGTTTAAGAAACAATTAGACAGGTACTTGAATAGGACCGGTTTGGCGGGATATGGGCTAAATATGGGGCAGGTGGGACTAACGCAGAAGGGACATGGTGGCCGGTGTGATGAAGTCGAATTTTAGTTAAAAATATAAGAAGATATTAAATTGGCTTCTGGGCTAGTTTACAGCTTATATTTAGTCTCAAATTAGGCTTGCCTTAGGTTGTGGGTGTGCGAGATAATAAATCCTATAACATTGGAGAAGCTAGAGATATCTTTGAAGTAAGATGCCATAAACTAAATTACCAATGTTTATGGGGAGGAGGCAATAAAGGAAGAGAGAAATAGCCAGTCACATCTTTGTAAACAAGTGACCTATGTTTATGAGGGACCAAATGACAGAGGAAGCAGCGAAAAGAGCTAGGGTGGTCTATTTGGGGATAAAATGACCTAAAGCAAATGGCCAATGCTTTTAGTATATCTTGTACCATGTAAACAAAAGTTTTGATGTGATGCATTCTGTGGAAACCTTTTCCAGTACCTCTGACCATGACTAATGTCTGTGGAATGTGCTAAGGGGACAAAAAAACGCTATTTAAGGCAATGTAATTATGTTGTTAAGAGAAGAGGACCGAGGACAGTTGAGTGTCTACATTGGAACTTAGCTGGAATTCTCTCTCCCTTCCATCGGCCGATGTTACGTAAAGTTTTGAACTGGTCTACCAAACAGTTTGTGTGGTGTCTGTTTATTAAGAAGCGAAACTGGTTTAGTAGTTATAAAAGTAGCTTTTTCATTGGCGTAGTTATGCAGGCCTCGCTGGGACCACATCAACAGCTGACTGTGCAAGCGGTTGCAGAGGTTGCCGGGATTGGAAGGGAGATAACTGAGCTCTATCGGCCCCCTTGTAAGAACGACTCCCTAGAAACTCCCAGGATCATCTGTGATCCTTCATCAGAGGTTGAATTGGTTCCCTGCCGAGGTTCTTAGAAACAGACGAAGGTAAGACCAGTTGGGCTTTATATGTTTTTTTTTAAGAAGGGATTGTGTATGTATTTTTAAGACAGAATTGTGCATGTATTTTTCAGAATGGCTTGTGTATATTGTTAAGAAGGACGTGAGTGGTTTCTTTTTCTCTCTCTCTCTGTCTATCTCTCTTTGTTTTCTCTTTTTCTCTCTCTACCAAGGGCTCATCAGCCTTGTTGAGATATCCGTGATTTGTCGGGTTGAGATACGAGGGTTGAGGTGTGTGTTTGGCTTATTGAGACATCCGAAGAATTGTCGGGTTGAGAAATAAGTGACGTTGTATATTACAGTATTAAGAAGTCTGCCATGTTGAAAAAAACTGGGGTCTCGGTTAGCGAATCGGCCTCGTTGAGACACTTGGGTCGTATATTAAAGAGTTAAAAAGTCAGCCAAATTGAGAAACTGGGGTCTCATTTAGTGGGTCGGCCTGGTTGATATATTTGGAACGATTCGGAATTAAGAAGTCTGTTTTCTCTCTCTCTCTCTCTTTCTATCTATCTATGGGGAATGCTCTGGATACCAGTCCAATATATGTGTTATTTGAATCCTAAGTATAATAAGACATTTAGAATGTTAAGTTACAAGTTCACCAAATGGTTGGGGGATGAAGCCTGGCCAGAAGGGGGCACATGGAACGTTGAGACAATTAAAAAAGCAGAGGTGTTGATATGGGAAAGGAAGACAGGAAAGAAATGGAAGAAAGGAATTACAACATGGAAATCAGGAACAGAGGAGAAGCATGAGGATAGTAATGTTCGAAGTTGGATGGATACTGCATGTAAGAAGGGGATAGAGTAGGTATGTTACAAAACCTACCTGAATCGTCGATGAGAATCTGCCCCCAGGCCGTGTGCGTGATTTTGGCGCTGTTTAGAGGGGGCAGGTTTAAAACGCGATTTTTACTAGGCTGTTGCAATCGAAAATGTTCAGCCTAGTAAATCATTAACGGAAAATCGCTGAAAGACCCCGTCGCAAAAGGTATTATTAGTTTTATGGCCTTGTATAATAGTTATAGTAGTTTAAAAATCACTCTCTAAACCCGCGACCTCTCGCAGCCCCAGGGTTTTATAAAGCAAACAATTAAAGGTATGTACCTTATTTTTACATTAAAAGGGGCTTCTTAAGAACCCTGTATATAAAGTTTTCTATAGCGAGTAGCTCATTTTGGGCTTTTTATATCCCGCAGTATTTTTCTGGGCATTTGAGGGCACAAATCCAGCGCAATGTGAACGTTCTAAACCAGCGCGTTCACAGGAACCCACTAGAAAGCCGATTTAAAATAGACTTTAATTTACAGCAATTGAACACTAAATTCCTTCCATTTGGCCTATAAATTGATGTAAATGAGATTTTAAAATCATGTTTTATTGTGAATTATTTGTGAATATTATTTGGACACTTAGGCTGTTTAAAAATGTTAATCATTTATTAAGAAATTGATAGATGTTTAGATCTAGTAATTGAAGTTTGAAATTAGCTACAATTGGGTAACTAACCAATTATATGCTTTAATTTCAGGTCATCCAAGTAAGATTATTTTATATTTGTTTCAGAATGCTTCAATCTATGATAACTGAAAATTTCATCCAGTTCTCTTAATTTTTAAGAAGGTTATGGGCTTTTGTCTGTCCATGATCACAGCTTTTTTGTTATGTCCATAGAAAATCAATAGGGAACAAGATGCTAATTTCCGAGTATGAAAATGGCCATATTTTTTTTATTACTTGAGATATGAAAGTGAATTAGGTGTCACATTAAACCTATTCTTATGCTTTATCTGATGGGATAAATTGCAGACTTGATTTTTTAAATCTCACAATTTTGTAACATTGCTAGATAGAGTTAAGAAACAAGGATAGCATTAGGAAAGGATGGAAATTATTGCAACTAGAATGCCAGTGGGCATAGGAACAAGAGAAAGGAATTAAAAGACAGACAGGAGGTGAGAAACAGGTGATGGTTCGTAAAAAATAAACCCAGTACTGGTAAATCCTCTGGAGGAGACTTCATGTCTGGCACGACAACCCTATTTGGTAATGAAGATGAGGCGTCAGATAATCTTGGGAGATTTCCACCTCCCTATGCCCTACCAGAAGCAATGGCATCTTTACCTGGGACAGTTCCATCAGTAACATCCCTATAACTTGAAGTTCTGACCTTACAAAGCTCTCCAGGATTGGGAGCACGGGAATCCCTTTCTGTGTGTAATTTGTTTAAGGCATTGATGCTACCAGAACAGCTGGTCATTATTAAATGTACTGCCAACACTGGTGCTGGGGACCCTATAGAAAAGATAATGAATTTGTCGATAGTGTATCCAAACAGGCAGCCTGTACATCCAAATGTGTAGTGACAGCAGCTAAACAGATGCTAGCAAATAGAACGGTCCTGCCAAGCATGAGGGAGGTATGTACATTTCAGAGGGACGCCTCTTATATATAAAATAACTATGGAAACAAGAGGGCTGTGCCATTGATTCAGCACACTCCGCTTGGACAAGTTGGTGTATACGATACATTTTTACACGTCCTACCCATGATGGTAAGGAGGGAATGATAGGATAACAAAGGAAATGTGGTGACACCCGAACATTTGATGAGGCACTGAAGCAGGCCTCTGAATGTAAAATTTGCCAATGAAGTAATCCAGGCAAACCATTTTAAGATACCCTCAGGGGTGACGCCAATGCCATCATGATCGTTTGAATGCATACAGATTCATATTATTGAAATGCCCACGGCCCAGTGTTATAAATATTGCGTATTGATTTTTGATTTATTTAGTAGGTGGAGTGAAGCTCTACCAACTACTATTAATAAGGAAAAATGTGCACATTTTAATATCCAACGGCAATTCACTGTGCACACCACCCACAGGTATCTGGGATGGTGGAAAGAGTCAATGGGGATTGCAAAACAAAATTACCCCGCAGGTAAATCCTTTTTCTGACAAGCAACTATGTTATAAAAAATTGGGGATGAAGGAAAATTCAATGGAGAAATGAGGATAGGATAGGGAGACTGAAAAGTCAAGGGCAGTCTGACTAATCATGATCTGGATCAATGTCCAATTCGGGTTAGGTAACCAGGATTTTGGTAAACAGAAGTCTTGTCAGAAAAAGGGAAAGTAAATTACAAAGAGATGTCTTTGAAGATGAAATATTATATACTGCTGGTAAAACAATGTTTTTGTATGTGTACTGCTTGTAAAACAATGTTTTTTGTATGTGGAATGTGTGAAATTAGAAGCAATGAGCAAAGTTGTGTGTCGCATTAAGACGTTTGTCCTTTAAAATGCAAATGGACAAAGTTTATGGTGTGTTTCGTTAAGAAACAGGCATGAATGGGGGGCGGAGCTATACTCGATGGATAAAATGTGTTGGTTGATTATAAATCTTTTGAACCAAGTTTAAAAAAAGACTCATTCCGATTAAAGTGTTAAATGAGATTGGAAATGTCAAAATTACAGAGAAAAGAAAATGTATTATTGATTACTGATTCTGAATGAGTTCTTTTGGGAAAGTTTGTTTTGATATGATAACAGAGGTTGTCTTTTAAAATGCAAATGAAGCAAGATTACTGTTTTCAAGCAAACAAAGATATTGTAGCATGTGCTGTGTGAGAGAAATGAAGGTAGATGAAAAAATGTCTTATGACTTGCAAAAGGAGGTTTGAGGGAACTCACAATGAGGGATGAAAGGTGAGAAGATAAAGTAGATTGGGGGAAGAGAACATATTTGGAGAATTTAATATTTAGGTGGGGAGAGCCTCTTCGGATATAATCGGATTAAAGAATAAGTTCACAGGGAAGTGTTAGGAAGGGACAAAAGTGCTGGAGAAACTCAGCTGGTGAACAAGATTCACAACTTTTTATTGATACAGGAAAGCTGCTCTGTCCACCCCCTGGAGAGTGGGGGGGGGGGGGCACTTACAGACCCTGGGCAATTAACTAATTATGTATGGTCGGCAATTAACCCATGTCTTGCCAGATCTACATCCCCAGGTTGGAGGAGTTTTTGCTGGAAATCAGTGACCAAGGCCATAAAAGCTATACGATGATGGTGCTGGGACAAGAAGAAATTGAAACTGTATTGAAAAGAACAACCAAGTGTTGCTAACAACATGAACTCCTGTAAAGATTGAAGATCATCGTCGCTGGATACATTTGATTGACTGTGAACAGTTTGTGGAAACAAGGACGATGGGCTATTGATGCTCCCTTTATTCTGGGGTGGCCCAGCCCACATGGACTGAACTTTCTTCAGAATGGCAAACTTGCGGACTAACCCACATTTAAAGGATGGTACACACCTCCTTTTAAACAAGATTGAAGTCAAACATGACAAGCGCAGCAAAGATACCCTGACTACAGACAGTAAGAGGTCTGCAAAGGCCAGTTAAATCTACCTGTTTTTGCCACAACCAAGGCACTGGTGTATTTTTAGGAAACAGTATATTTGTGACAGGGCATTGTTATGTTGCAAATGCAGTGCCACACAAGAGAAGCATGAACCAGTTACACCAGCACACGGGGAATTCCAAATGAAGCCGAATAAAGGCTGAGCAATTTTTATGATCCTTTTCCTGTCCTATGGTAGTATCTTAGTGTCACGTCCGGGGGAGGTTGGTGGCCATTTAAAATGTTTGGAGGGACTTGTGAAACGATTGTCCACTATGAATTGATTGTGTTACTAGTGTATTATTAATTTGTCTGATGAGATGCTTATGGTCTTTCGTATGTACTCAGCAAGGACTGTAGTTGTTATCAAAATTTTGATAAAAGGATGGAATGATGAAGTCGAATTTTAGTAAAAAATATACAAAGATATTAAATTGGCTTCTGGACTAGCTTACAGCTTATATTTAGTCTCAAATTAGGCTTGCCTTAGATTGTGGGTGTGTGAGATAATAAATCCTATAACATTGGAGAAGCTAGAGATATCTTTGAAGTAAGATGCCATAAACTAAATTATCAATGTTTATGGGGAGGAGGCAATAAAGGAAGAGAGAAATAGCCAGTCACATCTTTGTAAACAAATGACCTATGTTTATGAGGGACCAAATGACAGAGGAAGCAGCGAAAAGAGCTAGGGTGGTCTATTTGGAGATAAAATGTCCTAAAGCAAATGGCCAATGTTTTTAGTATATCTTGTACCATGTAAACAAAAGGTTTGATGTGATGCATTCTGTGGAAACCTTTTCCAGTACCTCTGACCATGCCTAATGTCTGTGGAATGTGCTAAGGGGACAAAAAAAAACTATTTAAGGCAATGTAATTCTGTTGTTAAGAGAAGAGGACCGAGGACAGTTGAGTGTCTACATTGGTCACTTGACTGGAATTCTCGCTCCCTTCCATCGGCCGATGTTAAGTAAAGTTTTGAACTGGTCTACCGAACAGTTTGTGTGGTGTCTGTTTATTAAGAAGCGAACCTGGTTTAGTAGTTATAAAAGTAGCTTTTTCAGGTGTGGGCAAGTTGGCCCGAAGAGTCTCTTTCCACAGGTGAAAGGCGGAGAGCGAGGAAGAATGGTTGGATTAAACTGCATGTATTTTAATGAAAGGGGCCTGATGGGTAAGACAGATGAGCTAAGGGCGTGGATAGGCAAGAGCGACTAGGACGTTATAACCGTGACTGAAACCTGGTTGAGGGAGGGTCTGGACCGGCAGCTCAATGTTCCAGGGTCTTTGGAATAGTTCAGCAGCGTTTGAATGGCGGGGTAGTCTTGATTGGCCTCATGACCTAATTCTGCACCTACAACTTATCAACGAATGAAGTTAACACGTTTGAATCTTGACCCGAAACGTCACCCACCCCTCTGCCTCCAGAGATGTTGTTTGACCCGCTGGGTTCTTCCAACAGGATGTTTTCCTGCAGTGGCGATCCGGGTTGGGGATGATTAATCTCCAAGAGCAACTAGAGGGAGCTTTCAGAAGCCGTAATATAACAGCCCTGCTCGATCAGCACCGCATCCACCACCCATACAGTCCCTCCCTCCACACCAGCGCACAGTGCACGGTGTACAGAATGCAATTTCAGTTACGTGACCAGCGGGAACTCCTACACCTACGGCCTGAGTTACAGGGAGTGGTTGGATAGGCCAGGACTGGTATCTTTGGAGCATACGAGACTAAGAGGTGACCTTGTTGAGGTGTACAAGAGCAAGTGGCGATAATTCTAACCAGAGGGATTAAGTGTAAGGTGAAAGGGGAGAGATTTAAGAGGCACCTTGGAAGCAACTATTTCACTTAGAGGGAGTCTGCATCTGGGATGCCCTGCCAGAGCAAATCGTAAAATTGAGAATATTCTGATTTTTAAAAACATTTGGATAAATATATGGAAAGGAAGGGTTGCGGGCGATATGGGACAAATGCAGGCAATTTGGACTAGTCCTGCATGTGAACTTGGTTGACATGGACAAGGTGGGCGACATAGCCTGTTTCCGTTCCGTACAGTTCTAGAACCCTATGACTTGAACAACCAATAAAGACAAGGTCAGGGATATCCGAGGAACTATCTATCGGGCTCCCTCTAACTCACAATCCACCCTGATTTGGAAGTTCTTCAGATAGTTCTTTCTCATCGCTGGGTTGAAATCCTCGACTTCCCTCCCAAAATATGGCACTGCCTTAATTAGAAGATCAGTAGTTCGAGGCTCACCCCACCTTCTCCAGGAATAGTTACGTAATGGGCGATAAATACTGTAATGTTAAACCATGACACACAGTGTTATATACATACTGGTACAAGCTCACTAACAGATAACTCATGCAAATAATTAATCCATGAGCAAACGTATTCACTTCCTCTGGTTCAGCGTCTGAAGTTCACATTTAAAGGATGATCATGCTGTAATGGACAGTCACAGATTGATACAACAGGGAAACTGGCCCTTCAATGCATCGGGTCGATGCTGTCCATGAACCACCCTACACAGGCAGGAATGTTTTGGAGGAATATGGACCAGGTGCAGGCAAGTACGCAGGTTCAGCATCTTGGTGGGGACTGACCAGTTGGGCAGTAGGGCTGGCTTCTGTGATGTACAATGAGATTCTTTGACTCTATGGCACCCAGACCCACAGCCAGAGAGTGATAAAATGTGGAAACCGGCCCTTCCGCCCAACTTGCCAACAATGTCCCAGCTACACTAGTCCCACATGCCTGTTGATGGGATAGTTCCAGCCTCAACTACCTCCTCTGGCAGCTTGTTCCATACACCCATTGCCCTTTGTGTGCAAAAGTTACTCCTCGGATTCCTATTTACTCTTTTCCCCCTTCACCTTGAACCTATGTCCCCTACTCTGGGCAAAAGACTGTGCATATACCCAATCTATTCCTCCCATGATGTTGTATACCTCCATAAGATCACCCCCTCATCCTCTTTCGCTCCATGGAATAGAGACCCAGCCTACTCAACCTCTCCATATAGCTCACACCCTCTAGTCCAGGCAACATCCTCGTAAATCGTTTATGAACCCTGTCAAGCTTGACAATATCTTTCCTATAACATGGTGCCCAGAACTGAAGGCAATATTCTAAATGCGGTCTCACCAAAGTCTTATACAACTGCAACGTGACCTCCCAACTTCTATACGCAATACTGTGATTGATGAAGGCCAAAGTGCCAAAAGCCTTTTTGACCGCCTTATCCACCTGCGACTCGACCTTCAAGGAACCATGCACCTGTACTCCTAGATCCCTCTGCTCCACAACACTCCCAGAGGCCGAACATTAACTGTGTAGGTGCTGCAATTGTTCGACGTCCCAAAATGCAACACCTCACACCTCTATGTATTAAATTCCAACAACCATTCCTTCACCCACCTGGCCAATCGATCCAGATCCTGCTGCAATCTTTCACAACCATCTTCACTATCTTCAAAACCACAAACTTTTGTATCAACAGCAAACTTGCTAATCTTGCCCTGTAGGTTCTCGTCCAAATTATTGATGTAGCTGACAAACAGTAACGGGCCCAACACCGAATCCTGAGGCACACCACTGGTCACAGGCCTCCATTCTGAGTGTCAATCTTCCACCATCACTCTCTGCTTCCTTCCATGGAGCCAATTTTGTATCCATTCAGCTATCTCTCCTTGGATCCCATGCGATCTAACCTTCCAGTGCAGCCAATCATGCGGAACCTTGTCGAAAGCATTACTGAAGTCCATGTACACAACATCTACAGCTCTGCCCTCATCAACCTTTTTGGTCAGGTGTTCAAAAATCAATCAGATTTGTGAAGCTCAATCTCCCACAGACTAAACCATGCTGACTGTGCCTAATCAGCTCTTGCCCATCCAAATGCCTGTATATCCTATCCTTCAGAATACTCTCCAGTAACTTACCAAATACAGATGTTAAACTCACCGGCCTAGACTTCCGGTGGCTGCTATGAAGCAGTGGAGGCAGCTGCACTGAGCTCTCCTCCAGGCAAATCGCGTTTAAAGTCGACTCCCATGCCAGGATCGAGTTAAACATTCTTATCAGGTTTGCTGAACGTCACGGGTACTGACTCCATCAAACGGTACTGGTGGTTTTGGGATTTAAAACGATCTTATCGTAAAAACTGGATGAGAAAGAGAAGAGGTCAGAGAGGACCGAAGAAAACTACAATCAGTTTCCAGCTCCAAAAAGCTCTGGATGAGCTTGAAACCACCCCTGAACCCACGTTTGAAAGTTTGGAAGAGGAGCTGGAACCTCAGCAACCTACAACCGATATGGCTGCGAGAAGTGATACAAAGGAGAAAGAAATGAAAAGCTGGGAAGAAACGGTAAGAGCTAATATTCTTAAAGACATTACTAAAGATCTTCAGATGCAATTTGCCAAAATGAATTCTACAATTCAGAATAACTTCTCCACTATGGAGGGCAATCTTTGTAAGAAAATTGATAATAGCTGCGGCGAAGTAAAAGAACTTTATGTAGCCCTGAACCATCAGTTTAAAGATTTGGAGTCCAGGACAGCGAAGGAAATGGAAAGTATGCGGAGAGATTATAACACCAAACATGACACCATGCTGAAGCAATTAACAGACACGGAAAAATTGATGGAAGAAATGGAGGGTGAGATGGAACAGATGGGCCAAGAGATAACAGGTCCGAAAAAACAACACGATACGAATTGGGAGTTAACGAATGAGAAATGTCAAGATTTAGAGGCCAGGTCAATGAGGCAAAATCTGGGAATAGTAGGAGTTCAAAAGGGTGCTGAACACGGCCTTCAAATGCGTGATTTTATTACTAATCTACTTAAAGATGTTTTCAAACTTCCTGAAAAACCAAAGATAGATCTGGCTCACCGAGTGGGTCGCTTTCAAAAACATGATAATGCTACACCAAGGCAAATTATTGTTTCTAGATATTTCAACTGTGGAAACTCTATTAAAGAAGATAACCTATGGAGAAAATCTTACATTCGCTGATAATATCCTAAGATTCTACAGGGATTATCCTCGGGAAATTCTGGCAAAAGGACGCGAGTTTAAAAGGGCAAGCAGTATTTTCTATGGACATTCTGAAGTTCGTTATGGCGTGATCTATCCAGCAAAAATGTCAATTACATTTCAGGGCAAGCAACGCTCATTCACGGACCCGGACTCTGCTTGCAAATACGCCCAGGAGATTTTAAACAAAATTCAAGGTGGAACAGAATATTAGCCATTTTATCTGTGAAACTCTGTTTTTTCTGTTCAAATTAAGACACTAGAACGCTTCAGACGGTTACCAGACAGTCTTATCTGGCAAGAATGTGCTGCTTAATAACACAGGCCGAACTAAACTTCTGAACTGAAAGCACATACAAAAGCTCAAGGTCGCAAGCTCGTCACCAAACCCTTCAGCACGGAGAACTATGAGACCGTCTCCTTTTGAAATGGCCATGATATGAGGCATCTGTTCCACATTATATGACCTATTATCCAATTACGCGCAATAAACTCAACCAATGTTAAAGGCGTAATATCCTATACTAACACGATTAACTATATAGCAGAAAGGGTGGGGGAGGTTAGACATATATTTTAAATACTAAATACTAATAATGAATTAACTAACATACAGGTAAATGAAAAGTGTAATTTTTGACGAGGTATTTTAACTCATACTTACTTTTATTTTAATCCAAATCCTCTACCTTCCCTTTTATTTTATTCTATTTTAAACTGTTCAGCGATGACCTGATATGATAATTTTGGTAACAATTAGAGGGAACCGACTAACGTTGTGTCAAATTCTAATAGGTGGATAAGGCCCAGTGCATAATCTCATCGACGGAGGTCAATTTAAAAACAAATCTAGCTACCTTAGGTGGCTTTTTTGTAATTTATCGCTTTTTTGATAAATTACGTTCACTTTTTTTGTTTATTCACAGTTATGTGTTGTATGACTCAATATTTTTTATGTACACTTTATTTTATGTTTTTCTCTTTCCCTTAATTATGTTTAATAGTGTCAGGAGATGTAGAACTACTGTAGAAATTATGAAGGACAACTCTGGATTCGGGATTCTGAGGTACTTGGCTGCATCACATGAATCATACAGTCTGGTAATAATAGCCAATGCAAGATAATAGTCGAATAAATATCGGAGGTCTCACCTTCTGTAGTTGGAACATTAGAGGTGCGAATGAGCCAATTAAAAGAAGTAAAATTCTGGCACAATTAAAATCATTAAATATGGATATTGCTTTCCTACAAGCGACACATTTGAAACAACACATTCAGATCAGATTAAGGGCAAATTGGATAGGTCAAACCTATTACTCCTCATTCACCTCTAAAGCAAGAGGCACGGCCATTATAATTCGGAAGGGCATACCTTTTAAATTAAATAAATCCATATCTGATAAAGAGGGAAGATATGTTATAGTCACGGGAGAAATTTACAATACACCATTAACTATGATAAATATTTACGCGCCTAATTTTGATAACCCACAATTTTTTTAGGAAAATAATAGATTTAATCGCAGAGCATAATTTTCAAAATATAATAATGGGGGAGATTTCAACTGTGTTATAGACCCATACTTAGATAAATCAATAAAGCTAGGGAAGCGTCTTGTTAAAACTAAGACCTGTGAATTTTTAAATAGTTATATAAAAAATAATAACATAGCTGATGTTTGGAGAATAGCAAATCCAAGTGGTAGGGAATAATCATTTTATTCATCAGTTCACAAAACTTATTCGCGAATTGACTATTTCTTATTGGACACAAAATTGATCCCGTATACGAATAAACCATCATATCATAATAGTATTATTTCTGATCACTCACCATTGACTTTTATACTTAAAATTGAGGGAATGCCGAGTATAAAACCTTTTTGGAGGTTCAATGCACACATATTAAATAACCCGCAGGGTTGTTAGTATATAAAAGAACAAACAAAACTTTTTTTCGAAATAAATGACACGCCGGGTACTTCTGCACCGCTATTATGGGAAACCTTCAAAGCATATATTCGCGGTGTCATAATCTCTTACCAAAGTTTTCAAAATAAGGAAAATAAAAGAGAACTTCAGCGGATAGAACAGAAAATAAAATTACTAGAACTGGACAATGCAACTGACCCAACCATAAATAAACATAATAAGATTACTTTATTGAAATATAAAGTCAATAGAATACTATCGGCTAGAGTAATAAGATTATTCCAAATTACAAAACAAGCACACTTCGAATTTGGGGATAAGCCACATAACCTACTTGCGAGGCAACTGAAGCAACGAGAAAAGGAAAAAACTATTACTAAAATTAAGTCGGATAAGGGTGAGTTTCTAACATTCCCTAAGGATATTAATAAGAGGTTTGCCCAATTTTATCATAATTTATATACATCTAAAATAAATACAGATGTAAGTCAAATTACAATTTTTTTAGATAATTGCAAGCTCCCAAAATTTGATAGTTTAGAACAAGAGCAATTAGGAGCACGGATTACTAGTGAAGAAATAAAACAAATAATAAACTCACTGAAAAATGGGAAGACCCCAGGACCAGACGGTTTTGGTAATGAATTTTATAAAAGATTTCAGGAGTCAATCCAACCAAGATTATTCAATTTATACATGCAGGCTTATACTGAAAATAAACTACCAGAAACCCTAGCAGAAGCAACAATAACGCATATACCAAAAAAAGATAAAGATTTAGATGAACCGGGTTCTTATAGAGCTATTTCACTTCTAAATACGGATCAGAAAATTTTAGCAAAGATTCTAGCTAGAAGGCTAAATAATTATATTGACAATTTAATAAATACGGATCAAACGGGATTTATACGCAAAAGACAATCATTTAATAATTTGAGAAGGCTTTTTAATATAATGTACTCTCATAATGAGGACAATGAAGATATTTAAGTTGTCACGCTGGATGCAGAGAAGGCATTTGATCAAGTAGAATGGCAGTATTTATACAAGGTACTCCAAAAATTTAATACGGGAGAGAATTTTATTAGATGGATTAACCTACTTTACGATAGACCTAAGACAAGAATATTAACTAACAATACGCTATCTCCAAACTTTTACTTATCAAGGGGTAATAGGCAAGGGTGTGCCTTATCACCATTGCTATTTGCCCTTATGATAGAACCGCTGGCCGAAAGGATTAGAAATCACCCGAATATTCACGGATATAACAGCAAGGACTCAAAGAATAAAATTTCATTATATGCTGATGATATCCTTTTATATATTACTAATACACAAACGAGTATACCCACCTTATTAACACTAATTGAGGAATTCGGCTCCTTTTCAGAATATAGAATAAATTGGAATAAAAGCGAAATTATGTCTTTAAAACCACAGGATTCGAGACACTTACTAAAATTCCCCTTCAAAATTGCAACAGAAAAATTCAAGTATCTGGGTATTCAAATTACGATAAGACACCAATCATTATTTAGTGCCAATTTTATACCACTATTTAATAAACTGAATGATACGATTAAATTTTGGAAAACGCTTCCGCTCTCATTGATAGGTAGAATTAACGCTATAAAAATGACTTTCTTACCACAATTAATATATTTGTTTCAAGCGATCCCAATATATATTCCAAAATATTTTTTCAAAAAACTAGATTCCACTATCACTAATTTTATATGGGACTACAGAACACATAGAATTCAACGAAAGCATTTGTGCAAATCTAAAGAAGTTGGGGGTTTATCATTACCTAACTTTATGTATTACTACTGGGCAGTGCATATTAAGAACATAATGTACTGGCTGGATAGTTCCACTTAGCAGTTGGAGTGGATAAGAATGGAGAAAGAGGAGTGCTATCCGCACGATATAGGAACGATCCTGCTCTCACCGATAAAATTGAATAGTATAATATATAAGAAGAACCCAATTATTCACAATATAATAAGAATTTGGAAACAAATAAAAGTATCCTTGAAATTAAATAATTTATCAGTACTAACCCCACTATTGAACAACCCCGCATTCAAACCTTCTCTCATCGACAACACATATCAACAATGGGATATACTGGGGATTAGGAAAGTAGGGGATATGTATACAGTGGGCAAACTGTTATCATTTCAACAATTAAAATTTAAATTTAAATTGAAGGATAATCAATATTTTAAATATATACAGGTATGTGACTTTATGAAGAAATATACACATAGATTTCAAACTATATTTTTAGATCCTTTCGAAGAAGCAATGAATATTAAGGCTGATTCACAAAAATTAATATCATACTTTTATAATAATATATTAAATAGAGAATCACCCTCAGCAGAAGCATTAAGAGAAGATTGGGAACATGAGCTAATGATAAAGATCTCGAAGGATAGATGGGAAACGTATTTGATGAATATACATAACTGTTCTATTAATGGATGACATAATTTAAATCAATTCAAATTATTACATAGACTATATTATTCTAAAACGAGGTTGAATAAATTTTATCCAAACGCCTCTCCCAGATGCGATAAATGTTTCTTTCAAAACGCTAATATAACACATTCATTTGTAGGATGTACAATGCAACCCCCACTCTCCTCGTTTTCCCCTCACCTCTCTCTTTCCTGAAACTCCTGTATCCTGGAACATTGAGCTGCCGGTCCTGACCCTCCCTTAACCAGGTTTCAGTCACGGCTACCACGTCCCAGTCGCTCATGCCTATTCACACCCTAAGTTTATCTGCCTTACCCGTCAGGCCCCTTGCATTAAAATACATGCAGTTTAAACCAACCTTTCTTCCTCGCTCTCCGCATTTCACCTGTGGAAAGAGACCCTTCGGCCCAACCTGCCCACACCGGCCAACATCTCCCATCTGCGTCAGTCCCACCTGCCCCATATTTAGCCCATATCCATCCAAACCGGTCCTATCCATGTACCTGTCTAACTGTTTCTTAAATTTTGGGATAGTCCCAGCTTCAACTACCTCCTCTGCCAGCTCATAGCATAAAGTTACCCCTCAGATTCCTACTAAATCTTTCCCCCTTCACCTTAAACCAATGTCAACTGGTTCTTGATTCACCTACTCTGGGAAAGAGACTACACCTACCCGATCTATTTCTCTGATGATTTTGTGCACCTCTATGAGATCACCCCTCATCCTCCTGCGCTCCAAGGAATAGAGTCCCTCCCTGCTCAACCTCTGCCTATAACTCAGGTCCTCCAGTTATGGCAACATCCTCGTAAATCTTCTCTGTACCCCTTCCAACTTTACAACATATTTCCTATAACATGTTGCCTGGAACTGAACACTGTACTCTGAATGCGGCCTCACTGACATCTTATACAACAGTAACATGACCTCCCAACTTCTGTACTCATTAGGGAGTAAGTCAGCGGGACAAGTAGCATCTCTGGATAGAAGGAATGCTCGACGTTTTGGTCAACATCCTGCTTCAGAACAAAGCTTCAGACCCAGAATCAGGGGAGGGGAGACACAGAGATAAGGAAATGTAAAGTGTGAAAATGAGACATAAAAGGGGATGAGGCCAGTGTCAAATGTAGAATAGATCTTTGTTAGCTAGGAGAAGGTAACAACGAAGCATACAGAAATAAGATGTAATCGGGGACAATGTGGTTGGAAAATTAGGAAGGAGGAGGGATGGAGGGAGAGGGAAAGCAAGGATTACTTGAAGTTGGAGATGTCAATATACATACCTTTGGGGTGTGAGCTGCACAAGTGAAATGTACTCAATAGTCTGACAGATGAAGGCCAATGTGCCAAAAGCCATTTTGACCACCCCATTTACCTGCGACTCAACCTTCAATGAATCATGCTTTAATACTCCCCAGAACCCTACCATTCACTGTGTCGGTCCTGCCCTTGTTAGACATCCTAAAATGTAACACCTCACATTTTTCTGTATAAAATTACATCAACTATTCCTCAGCCCAACTGGCCAATTAATCAAGAACTTGCTGCTATTTTTTACAACTATCTGCAAAACCGCCCACTTTTGAATCATCTGCAAACTTGCTCATCTTGGTTAATATGTTCTCATCCATATCAATGACAAACAGTAACGGGCCCAGCACCGAACCCTGAGGCACACCAATAGTCACAGTCCTCCAGTCCGTGAAGCAACCTTTCATCATCATCCTTTGCCTTCTTCCATGAAGCCAATTTTCGAACAATTCAGCTATCTCTGCTTGGATCCCATGCGATCAAACCTTCCAGTGCAGCCTACTATGTGGGACCTTGTCGAATACTTTGCTGAAGTCCATATATGTAACATCTACAGCTGAGCCCCCATCGACCTTTGTTGGCACGTATTCAAAAAACTCAATCAGATCTGTCTGCACGACCACCCATGTACAAAACCATGCTTACTATCCATAATTAACCCGTGTCCATCTAAATGCATATTTTGAGATAGTTTGCGGAAATATTGTCCACACTGTCCAATGATCCCCACACACTAACACTATCCTGCACACGAGGGACAATTTACAATTTTAATGAAGCCAATTAACATAAAAACCTGTTCGTCTTTGGAATGTGCGAGGAAAATGGAGCACATGGAGAAAGCCCACATGGTCACCGGGTGAAGGTACAAACTCTGTACAGACAGTCCCCGTAGTCAGGATCAAATCCGGGTCCCTGGCGCTCTAAGGCAGCAACACTACCGGTGTGCCACCATGCCGTCCATGTATATCCTCTCTCTCAGAATACCCTCTAGTAACTTCCCAACTACGGATGTTAAGCTCACGGGCCTATAGTTCCCAACATTTTCCCCGCAGCCCTTCTTGAATAGAGGCAGAACATTTACCATCCTCCAGTCTTCCGGCACCTCTCCTGTATTTAAAGACGGGTCTCGACCCGAAACGTCAAAGCCTTTGTCCTGTCAAAGCCAAGTCATTGGGTATTGTTAAGGTGGAGATTGACAGATTCTTGATTAGTAAGGGCAAAAGAGAAGGCAGCAGATAGGGTTTGAGAGGTAAAGATAGTACATCCGTGTTTGAATGGCGGTGTAGACATGATTGGCCTCATGACCTAATTCTGCTCCTACAACTTATGAAATAATGAAGTTAACACGTTTGACCCTTGACCCAAATCGTCACACACCCCTCTGCCTCCAGAGATGTTGTTTGACCCGCTAGGTTCTTCCAACAGGATGTTTTCCTACAGTGGCGATCCGGGTTGGGGATGATTCAACTCCAAGAGCTACTACAGGGAGCTTTCAGAAACCATAATATAACAGCCCTGCTCGATCAGCATCCACCACCCATACAGTCCCGCCCTCCACACCAGCGCACAGTGCACGGTGTACAGATTGCAATTTCAGTTACGTGACCAGCGGGAATTCCTAAACCTACGGCCTGGGTTATAGGGAGAGGTTGGATAGGCCAGGACTTGTATATTTGGAGCATAGGAGGCCAAGAGGTGACCTTGTTGAGGTGTACAAGATCAAGTGGCGATAATTATAACCCGCAGGATTCAGTGTAAGGTGAGAGGGGAGAGATTTAAGGGGCACATTGGGAGCAACTATTTCACATAGAGGGAGTCTGCATCTGGGATGCCCTGCCAGAGCGAATCGTAAAATTGAGAATATTCTGATTTTTAAAAACATTTGGATAAATATATGGAAAGGAAGGGTTGAGGGCGATATGGGCCAAATGCAGGCAATTTGGACTAGTCCTGCATGTGAACTTGGTTGACATGGACAAGGTGGGCGACAGAGCTTGTTTCCATGCCGTACAGTTCTAGAACACTATGACTTGAACAACCAATAAAGAGAAGCTCAGGGATATCCGAGGAACCATCTATCGGGCTCCCTCTAACTCACACTCCACCCTGATTTGGAAGTTCTTCAGCTAGTTCTTCCTCATTGCTGGGTTGAAATCATGGACCTCCCTCACAAAATATGGCACTACCTTAATTAGAAGATCAGTAGTTCGAGGTTCATCCCATCTTTTCCAGGAGTAGTTACGTAATGGGCGATAAATACTGTAATCTTCAACCATGACACACAGTGTTATATACATACTGGTAGAAGCTCATTAACAGATAATTCATGCAAATAATTAATCCATGAGCAAACGTATTTACTTCCTCTGATTCAGCGTCTGAAGTTCACATTTAAAGGATGATCATGCTGTAATGGACAGTCATAGATTGATAGAACAGGAAAACAGGCCCTTCAATGCATCGGGTCTGTGCTGTCCATGAACCATCCTACATAGGCAGGAATGTTTTGGAGGAATATGGACCAGGTGCAGGCAAGTGCGCAGGTTCAGCATCATGGTGGGGACTGACCAGTTGGGCAGTAGGGCTGGCTTCTGTGATGTACAGTGAGATTATTTGACTATAGCACTCAGACCCACAGCCAGAGAGTGATACAATGTGGAAACAGGCTCTTCCGCCCAACTTGCCAACAATGTCCCAGCTACACCAGTCCCACATGCCTGTGCTTGGTCCATATCCCTCAAAACCAGTCCTATCCATGCACATATCTAACTGTTTCTTAAATGATGGGATAGTTCCAGCCTCAACTACCTCCTCTGGCAGCTTGTTCCATACATCCATCGCCCTTTGTGTGCTAGAGTTACTCCTCGGATTCCTATTTACTCTTTTCCCCTTCGCCTTGAACCTATGTCCCCTACTCTGGGCAAAAGACTGTGCATATACCCAATCTATTCCTCAAATGATTTTGTATACCTCTATAAGATCTCCCCTCATCCTCCTGCGCTCCATGGAATAGAGACCCAGCCTACTCAACCTCTCCATATAGCTCACACCCTCTAGTCCTGGCAACATCCTCGTAAATCGTTTATGAACCCTGTCAAGCTTGACAAAATCTTACCTATAACATGGTGCCTAGAACTGAACACAATATTCTAAATGTGGTCTCACCAAAGTCTTATACAACTGCAACGTGACCTACCAACTTCTATACGCAATACTGTGATTGGTGCAGGCCAAAGTGCCAAAAGCCTTTTTGACCGCCTTATCTACCTGCAACTCGACCTTCAAGGAACCATGCACCCGTACTCCTAGATCCCTCTGCTGTACAACACTGCCCAGAGGCCGAACATTCACTGTGCAGGTCCTGCCCTTGTTCGACGCCCCAAAATGCAACACCTCACACTTCTCTGTATTAAATTCCAACAACCATTCCTTCGCCCACCTGCCCAATCGATCCAGATCCTGCTGCAATCTTTCACAACCATCTTCACTATCTTCAAAACCACAAACTTTTGTAGCAACAGCCAACTTGCTAATCTTGCCCTGTACGTCCTCATCCAAATTATTGATGTAGCTGACAAACAGTAATGGGCCCAATACCGAATCCTGAGGCACATCACTAGTCACAGGCCTCCATTCTGAGTGTCAATCTTCCACCATCACTCTCTGCTTCCTTCCATGGAGCCATTTTTTTATCCATTCAGCTATCTCTCCTTGGATCCCATGTGATCTAACCTTCCAGTGCAGCCAACCACGCTGAACCTTGTCGAAAGCCTTACTGAAGTCCATGTACACAACATCTACAGCTCTGCCCTCATCAACCTTTTTGGTCACGTGTTCAAAAAAATCAATCAGGTTTGTGAGGCACAATCTCCCACAGACTAAACCATGTTGGCTGTGCCTAATCAGCTCTTGCCCATCCAAATGCCTGTATATCCTATCCTTCAGAATACTCTCCAGTAACTTACCAAATACAGATGTTAAACTCACCGGCCTATTTTACCTGCAGCCCTTCTTGAAAAGAGGTACAACATTTGCCACCCTCCAGTCATCTGGCACCTCTCCTGTATTGAAGGGCGACTCGTAAATTTCAACCAGGGCTCCCACAATTTCCTCTCTAGTTTCCCGCAATGTCCTCTGATATTTTAGATCAGGCCCTGGAGATTTGTCTATCTTCAAACATGACAATACCTTCAGTAATTCTTCGAAAGTAACCCTGATTGCTCTCATAGAAATACATAAATTAGGTGCAGGGCTAGGCCATTCGGCCCTTCAATATGATCATGGCTGATCATCCAACTCAGTACCCTGTACCTGCCTTCTCTCCATACCCCCTGATCCCTTTAGCCACAAGGGCCACATCTAACTCCCTCTTAAATATAGCCAGTTGACTGGCCTCAACTACCTTCTGTGGCAGAGAATTCCAGAGATTCACCACTCTCTGAGTGAAAAATATTTTTCTCATCTCGGTCCTAAAAGATTTCCCCCTGATCCTTAAACTGTAACCCCTTGTTCTGGACTTCCACAATTTCGGGAACAGTCTTCCTGCATCTAGCCTGTCCAACCCCTTAAGAATGTTCTAAGTTTCTATAAGATCCCCCCTCAAGTCTTCTAAATTCTAGCGAGTGCAAGCCGAGTCTATCCAGTCTTTCTTCATATGAAAGTCCCGACATCCCAGGAATCAGTCTGGTGAACCTTCTCTGTTCTCCCTCTATGGCAAGAATGTATTTTCTCAGATTGGGAGACCAAAACTGTACACAATACTCCAGGTGTGGTCTCACCAAGACCATGTACAACTGCAGTAGAACCTCCCTGCTCCTATACTCAAATTCTTTTGCGATGAATCCAGTGACTGCACCAATTTCCTCCGGCCAACTGTCTTTCTCCTCCATAATTACAGAGGAGAAATATTAAATTAGGACCTTGCCCATCTCCCGTGGCTCCACACAGAGGTG
Source organism: Leucoraja erinaceus (assembly GCF_028641065.1). Classification (NCBI taxonomy): domain Eukaryota; kingdom Metazoa; phylum Chordata; class Chondrichthyes; order Rajiformes; family Rajidae; genus Leucoraja; species Leucoraja erinaceus. The sequence continues at coordinate 138,386,846 of NC_073378.1, read as the reverse complement.
ACCGCTTTGGTTCCTGAGAGGTCTCAGTCTCTCTCTAGTTATCCTTTTCCCCCTTATATATTTATAAACTCTTTTTAGGATTGTCTTTTATGCTACCCACCAGAGTTATTTCCTGGCCCCATTCTGCCCTTCTGATTTCATTTTTAAGTTTACTCCTTAGTCCCAGAAACTCCTCCAGGGATGGACTTGATGCCAGCTGCCTATAGCTGTCCACTGCATCCTTCTTGTTTTTGGCTAACCTTTCAGGAGAAAAGAATTATATTCCCCAGTTTATACTGGGAAAGTTCAAATCCCTAATACAACAATTTGACCTGCAGCTGTCTACAATCTCCCAGTACATTTGTTCTTCTAATTCCCGTTGACTATTCGGGGGTCTGTAGTACATCCCCCAACAAGGTGATCATCCCTTTCTTGTTCCTCAGCTCCACCCATATAGACTCACTGGACGAACCATCCATAATGTCACCGCTGAACACAGCCGTGACATTCTCCTTAACTAACAATGCAACCCCCCTCCTCGTTTTCCCTCACCCCCTCTCTTTCCTGAAACTCCTGTACCCTGGAACATTGAGCTGCCGGTCCTTACCCTCCCATAACCAGGTTTCAGTCACGGCTACAACGTCCAAGTCGCTCATGCCTATCCACACCCTAAGTTCATCTGCCTTACCCGTCAGGCCCCTTGCATTAAAATACATGTAGTTTAAACCAACCTTTCTTCCTCGCTCTCCGCCTTTCACCTGTGGAAAGAGACCCTTTGGCCCAACTTGCCCATATTGTCCAACATGTCCCATCTGCGTTAGTCCCACCTGCCCCATATTTAGCCCATATCCCTCCAAACCGGTCCTACCCATGTACCTGTCTAATTGTTTCTTAAACTTTGGGATAGTCCCAGCTTCAACTACCTCCTCTGTCAGCTCATAGCATTAAGTTACCCCTCAGATTTCTACTAAATCTTTCCCCCTTCACCTTAAACCTATGTCAACTGGTTCTTGATTCACCTACTCTGGGCAAGAGACTACACCTACCCGATAAATTTCTCTCATGATTTTGTACACCTCTATGAGATCATCCCTCATCCTCCTGCGCTCCAAGGAATAGAGGCCCTGCCTGCTCAACCTCTGCCTATAACTCGAGTTATGGCAACATCCTCGTACATCATCTCTGTACCCCTTCCAACTTTACAACATCTTTCCTGTAACATGTTGCCTGGAACTGAACACTGTACTCTGAATGCGGCGTCACTGACATCTTATACAACAGTACCATGACCTCCCAACTTCTGTACTTATTAGGGAGTAAGTCAGCGGAACAAGTAGCATCTCTGGATAGAAGGAATGCGTGACGTTTTGGTCAATGCTGTGGCGGTCCCTGGGGGATAGGCCACTCCTTGGATCATCCCCCTCGCCGATTGAGGGACAGGGAAGTTGGTCTGTCACGGGGTTTCCAGACCACCATGGGTGCCTGCTCTCAGTGTGTTTGGTGTGCTCTCGCTGTGAGGATTAAAGACTACTGTTTGAACCTGCCTGGCGTCTGGCCTTTTCCTGACCTCGTCCAGGCTGCTACATTGGTGACCCCGCCATTCATCACACATCGTGATGGATAGCAACGCTGTTGCACTTAAGCTCCCTACTCTGTGGACCGAAGAGCCTGACATCTGGATCCAGCAGGTAGAGGCACATTTTGCAGTGAGAGGTTTAGGGGGGTTTCACGTAAGGTCACTGGGTCATAGGGCTTGACGCACGGAGCCGCTCAATCCATCCGGAGGGCATCCGTAACTTCCTCTATATGTTATTAATGCAAGAAACGCGTACTTTCCTACCTGTTAAAAACCGCCAAAATGTTGAATCTTTGCGCTGTAACAAATTGTGGATGTCCGTGTAAGTGTGATAGACTTGCATCCAACTTCAGAATTCCAAACGTGGAGCGAAATGAAGGTAAAGAGAAGCGAGAGCTGAAGGGACAACAACAGCTAAATTGCATGGCGAACATTGGCCATGCAGATATCGGAATTGAAAATATTAGGAGTTATCGCATTTGCTCACTGCATTTCATCAACAGTAAAGCATTATTTGTGTTTTTCTTGATTCCTTTGGAATCTAAACATTCTCATGTGATAAATCTGTCTGTAAATTTTGCTTCAGAGGAGTTTTAATTTTGTATGTAAAAACCCACTTGAGAACCATGGGCGATTTTTAAAATGTACTGCCAGATTTATCACTTCTGAATCTTTTTTGATGCCAAAGGTATCAAGAAAAAACACAAATAATGCCTTATTGTTGATGAAATGCAGTGAGCAAACGGCCAATGCTCACCAAGCACTCTGGCTGTTGTTGTCCCTTCAGCTCTCGCTTCTATCTACTGTTATTTCTCCTCACTTTTGGAATTCTGAAGTAGGCTATAATAATTTACAGCGCGAGAATTGACAATTTCGACGGGTTTTAATGGGCCCGCTACGCTGAAAACAATGGTAAGTGCTTATCTGCAGTTCATCGCTTGTAGGCAAGGCAAGGCAAGGCAAGGCAAGGCAAGGCAACTTTATTTATATAGCACATTTCATACACGAGGCAGATTCAAAGTGCTTCACATAAAAACATGTCATACAATAAAATGAGATAATAAAATTAAATAAAATAGAAGAATTAAAAGAAAAGAAAAGCAAAATTAAAAATGCATTATAAATAGTGCAAAAGTTAAAAGTGCAATGTAGTTAAGATTTAACTGAAAGATAAAGTAAACATAAAAGTTTTCAGTCTTATTTTTAAAGTGGTCAAAGTTGAGGTAAGTCTTAAATCTTCTGGAAGTTTATTCCAGCTATTTGTTGCATAGTAACTAAATCCTGCTTTCCCATGTTTTGTATTTACTCTGGGAATCACTAACAGATTGGTTTCAGAAGATCTTAGCGGTCTAGAAGGCTTATATAGTGGAAGCATGTCAGTGATATACTTTGGTCCTAAACCATGTAGTGATTTATAGGTGAGCAGCAGGATTTTGAAATTAATTCTCTGACGTGCAGGGAGCCAATGTAAGGATTTAAGAATTGGAGTAATGTGTTCAATTTTTTTTGGTCTTTGTTAGAACTCTAGCAACAGCGTTCTGAACAAGCTGTAGCTGCCTGACAGTTTTTTTTTTTTGGAAGACCTGCAAGGAGACCGTTACAATAATGTAGTGTAGCAACAGTACGGGTCACGAAATCCCCCTATTACAGCGGATGAAACAAAATACTATTACATGGTCAGTGCGCTACAGCAAGCGACTTTCCTCAGCGCCCCCGTTAACTAACAAATATAGGTATTCCTTATCAGGAGGTTTGATCTTGGTGACTCTGAGCCGGGCAGCTCAGATTCTCCAAATGGACCGCAATGGCGACCGGCGTCCGTCTGTCCTCCTGGAGGACATGCTCACCCTAATGGAGGACCACGAACCTTGTTTCCTATTTAAGTTTTCTTACCTGCAGCAACTCCCGCCTGACATCCGCCTGCAGCTCACCAGGGAACCCTTTACTGAAATGCAGGAACTGTAGATGTCTCGCCAGCGGGACCTGGAAGCGCTGACCATCCTTCCCACGGTGTGTGGAGGGTCAGAGTAGGTCGGGGCCGCGATCCACCGCGTCTCCGCTGCTCACAGTCTGTCCCCGCGACAAAATCCGGCCGTCATTGGGCATTGAAGCCCAGCCACGTCTTTCCAGCACGGCCCGCCTGCAGTTCCACCCAACGCCAGCGGAGGGGGTTGGAGCTATTGCCATCGTCGCTGGCAAAGATCCTAGAGGAGATACTTTATAATCTTTGGTCGCTGGGGAGCTGCAGTCAGGCAATGTCGCTCACCCTGTTCATTCCCGGGAAACGAAGGGGCCGGTCGTCAGTGATTCCTTCGGCTGCCGGCAAAATTCATCGCGTCTTTGCCTGGGATCGCCGGACTGGAAGTCGATTCCTCGTGGACACTGGTGCGGAAATGAGTGTTCTGCCTCCCTCCATCGCTGACATTCGTGAGGGCAAACGGGGCCCCCTCCTCACCGCGGTGAACGGGAGTGCTATTCACACCCACGGGGTTCACACCATTTCCCTCAACTTTGACCACAGCTCCTTTTCGTGGGAGTTCGTCATCACCGACGTTTCCCAGCCGCTGCTGGGTGCCGACTTCCTTCGAGCCCATTTACTGCTCGTGGATGTCAAGCGGCGGCGCCTGGTGCACTACGTCACGCTGGAGCCAATCTTCCTCCGCATTGGTGATCCCGTATCACGCCCTGATGGCCCCCTGTCCTCCGTGGATGCCCTTTTAGGGTGATGGCTATCGATTTCCTCGGCCACCGAGTAAATCCACAGGGGGTGGTGCCTCTGACAGCCAGGGTGGATGCTTTCCGCAGGTTCCCCCGTCTGACCACAGTTAGGGGCCTACATTTGTGGGGATGGGTCACCTTCTATCACCGCTTCTTGCCGGCAACAGCCGCAGTCATGAGTCCACTTTTCCACCTGATTGCTGGTCATCACAGGGAGGTTGAATGGTCCGTGGAAGCAACAGCGGCATTCCAGAGGGCTAAGGTGACACTGGCTGAGGCCACGATGCTCGCCCACACACGAGAGGATGCCCCGACCGCACTGACATTGGACGCTTCTGAGGTTGCGGTTGGAGCAGTGTTGGAGCAGCTCATTGACGGATGCTGGCGGCCACTCGCCTTCTTCAACGGGCATCTCAGTGGTGCCCAGCGCTGTTACAGTGCTGAGCACCATGAGCTCCTTACCCTGTATCTCACCGTATGCCATTTCCGCTACTTCCCGGAGGGGAGGCATTTTACTGCATTTACGGATCACATGCCGCTAACCTTCGCGTTCGCCAAGGTTTCACACCCGTGGTCTGCCCGGCAGCAGAGGCAGTTGGCGTATGTGTCCGAGTACAGCACCTCCATCCGTTTCGTTGAGGGCAAATTGCCGATGCCTTATCGGGACCTGCATTCCACGCGGTTCTCCAAGTCACTGAGAGTATTAATTATTTCGCCCTGGCAGCCACTCAGCTGGTCGACGAGGAGATGGCCGCCTATCGTACGGCAGTTTCGGGCCTGCAGTTGGACGACGTTGGCTGTGGTACTGGGGGCGCAACGCTGCTGTGCGATGTCTCCACTGGGGGGCCTCAGTTCACGTCGGAACTGCGGACGGCCATGGCACAACTCCTGGGTGTTCGTCTACACCAAACGACAGTGTATCATCCGCAGGCGAACGGCCTGGTGGAGCAGTTTCGTCACCAACTCAAGGATGCCCTGAAAGCATGGCTCAGTGGTCCGGACTGGGTGGACGCTCTGCCCTGGGTTTTGCTGGGGATCCGCACTGCACCGAAAGGGGACTTGGCCTCCTCCTCCGCCGAGTTGGTGTATGGGTCCCCGTTGACGGTGCCCGTAGTTCATGCCGCCGGCACAGGACCAGGTGGAGCAGCCTTCGGGTGCTCTGCAACGTCTTCGGCAGACGGTGGGCAAGTTCGCGCCGGTGCCCACGTCTCGTTATGGGTCCTTCCGTCTGCATGCTCCCTCTGCTCTGGAGGACTGCCAGTTCATCTTCCTGCGCAGGGATGCACATTGGACACCCCTCCAGCAGCCGTACGAGGGTCCCTTCCGAGTCCGGGAGCATGGATCATCCACATTTGTCCTGGACATGGTGGGGTCGGAGTGAGACTGTTTCGGTTGCGCGGCTGAAGCCGGCACATATTGATCAGCCGGCGCTTGCAGAGCGGCCCCGTAAGCGATGGCGCTCTCAGTCTAGGGTGGCTCCTTCTCTGGCTACTCCGTCCCCTGCACCTGTTGATCAGTTGCCTGTTCCTGTGCCGGGCATGGTATGCACCCGGGCTGGCCGCCGTGTATGCCCTTCTGTCCGTTTCATGCCAAGGGTACTTGGGGGACGTGGGGTCCTGTGGCGGTCCCTGGGAAGTAGATTGGATCATCCTTGGATCATCCCCCTCCCCAATTAAGGGACAGGGACGTTGGTCTGTCACGGGGTTTCCAGACCACCCTGGGTGTGTGTTCTCAATGTGTGTGGTGTGCTCTCGCTGTGAGGATTAAAGACTACTGTTTGAACCTGCCTTGCGTCTGACCTTTTCCTGACCTCGTCCAGGCCGCTACAACGCCCTGCTTCAGAACAAAGGTTCAGATTGAGAGTCAGGGTAGGGGGAGACACAGAGATAAGGAAATGCAAGGTGTGAAAATGTGATCAAAGGGGATGAAGCCAATGGCAAATGTAGAATAGATCATTGTTAGCTAGGAGAAGGTAACAACGAAGCATACAGAGATAAGATGTAATCGGGGACAGTGTGGTTGGAGAATTAGGAAGGAGGAGGGATTGAGAGTGAGAGGGAAAGCAAGGATTACTTGAAGTTGGAGATGTTAATATTCATACCGTTGGGGTGTAAGCTGCGCAAGTGAAATGTAGTCAATAGTCTGACAGATGAAGGCCGATGTGCCAAACGCCATTTTGGCCACCCCATTTACCTGCGACTCAACCTTCAAGGAATCGTGATTTACAGTACACCCCAGAACCCTGCCATTCATTGTGTAGGTCCTGGCCTTGTTAGACGTCCTAAAATGTAACACCTCACATTTTTCTGTATAAAATTCAATCAACAATTCCTCAGCCCAATTGGCCAATTAATCAAGATCCTGCTGCTATTATTTACAACTATTTGCAAAACGACCCACTTTTGTATCTGCAAACTTGCTCATCTTGGTTAATATGTTCTAATCCAAATCGTTGACAAACCGTAACGGGCCCAACACCGAACCCTGAGGCACGCCAATAGTTACAGTCCACCAGTCCGTCAAGCAACCTTTCATCATCATCATTTGCCTCCTTCCATGAAGTCAATTTTCAATCCATTCAGCTATCTCTGCTTGGATCCCATGCGATCAAACCTTCCAGAGCAGCCTACCATGTGGGACCTTGTCGAATACTTTGCTGAAGTCAATATACGTAACATCTACAGCTCAACCCTCATCGACCTTGGTTGCCACGTCTTCAGAAAACTCAATCAGATCTGTCTGCAGAACCTCCCATGTACATAACCATGCTTACTATCCCTAATTAACCCTTGTCCATCTAAATGCATGTTTTGAGATGGTTTGCGTAAATATAGTCCACGCTGACCAATGATCCCCACACACTAACACTATCCTGCACATGAGGAACAATTTACAATTTTAATGAAGCCAATTAACATAAAAAACCTGTACGTCTTTGGAATGTGCGAGGAAAATGGAGCACATGGAGAAAGCCGACATGGTCTCCGGGTGAAGGTACAAACTCTGTACAGACAGTCCCCGTAGTCAGGATCAAATCCGGGTCCATAGCGCTCTAAGGCAGCAACACTGCCGGTGTGCCACCATGCCGTCTATGTATAATCCTCTCTCTCAGAATATTCTCTAGTAATTTTCCAACTACAGATGTCAATCTCACCAGCCTATAGTTCCCAGCATTTTCCCCGCAGCCCATCTTGAATAGAGGCAGAACATTTGCCACCCTCCAGTCTTCGGCGCCTCTCCTGTATTTGAAGACGACTCGTAAATTTTAAACAGGGTTCCAGCAATTTCCTCGCAGGTTACCCACAAAATCCTCAGATATATCTGATCAGGCCCGGGAGATTTATCCACCTTCAAACGTGATTGTACCTTCAGCACCTCTTCTACCGTAACACTGACTGCTCTCAAGCCACTTACATTGACTGTCCCAAGTTCCTCCATCTTCTTGTCTTTCTCCTTGGTAAACACTGAGGTGAGATACTCAGTGAGGACCTTGCCCATCTCCAGTGTCTCCACACAGAGATGACCGCTTTGATTCCTGAGGGGACCCACTCTCTCTCTAGTTACATTTTCTCTCATGTATGTATAAAATCTCTTGAGATTGTCCTTTATGCTATCTGCCAGAGCTATTTCATGGTCCCATTTTGCCCTTCTCATTTCCATTTTGAGTTTGCTCCTTAGTTCCCGAAACTCCTCCAGGGGTACACTTGATCCCAGTTACCTGCCTAATGCTTCCTTCGTATTCTAGACCAGAGCCTCAAATTGCCTCATAGAAGTTGAAAGGCACTGCTTACTGCAAATCGTGGCTTGGGTGTTTTGGCTTGAAGTTGAAAGGCACTACTTACTATAAATGATGGCGTGGGTGCTTTGGGCCAAAAGCTGTCAAGATCAGACTTTTAGTAATATAGATATGCTATTATGTGTGTGTGTGTGTGTGTGTGTGTGCGTGCGTGCGTGTGTGTGTGTGTGTGTGTGTGTGTGTGCGTGCGTGCGTGCGTGTATGTAAATGAGACACGATTGGCATAAATCAGCGGGACAAGCAGCATCTTTGGCGAGAACGAATGGATGACGTTTTGTGTCGAGACCCTTCTTCATACCAGTTAGAGGATAGTCTTGAACAACGGATACAATAGATGAGGATGGTGGAAGTGCATGAACCCCTGCCTAGCCTGAAAGGACTGTCGGGATCCCTGGGTAAGGACGAGGGGGGACACTGTCCCTGTTGAGACCAAAGATCCTAGAGGAGCAAGATAGACCACTCCTCCGAAATCCAATGGACTGACGTGTAGTACGTGACGGAACGTCACGGCCGCCATTTTTTAATGCGACACGCGACTTCCGGTATGCCACCCGCTGTGATCCAAAGCAAAGATTATAGAGCTCCGCTATAATCTTTGATCCAAAGCAAAGATCCTCGAGTATCTTGTAGCGGGAACAGCCCCCTCCTTTGCGTAGTTTCCCTTGCATTGTATTGTGCAGTTTCCCTTGTATTGCTTTAACACACACTGCACAAAATTAAATTTAACGTATACATATTTTATATATTTATATGAATGTGTGCCTGTGTGTGAGAGGCAAGTTAGAGATAATTAAGTTTATTCTCATGGATCAGAAGCAACTTTGATTTAAATAATCACTATTAATTTATTTGTCTTGTAAGATGATATACATAAACCATAAAGGCAATTATATATATAATTAACCATATAACCATATAACAATTACAGCACGGAAACAGGCCATCTCGGTCCTACAAGTCCGTGCCGAACAACATTTTTTCCCCTTAGTCCCACCTGCCTGCACTCATACCATAACCCTCGATTCCCTTCCCATCCATATGCCTATCCAATTTATTTTTAAATGATACCAATGAACCTGCCTCCACCACTTCCACTGGAAGCTCATTCCACACCGCTACCATTCTCTGAGTAAAGAAGTTCCCCCTCATATTACCCCTAAACTTCTGTCCCTTAATTCTGAAGTCATGTCCTCTTGTTTGAATCGTCCCTATTCTCAAAGGGAAAAGCTTGTCCACATCAACTCTGTCTATCCCTCTCATCATTTGAAAGACCTCTATCAAGTCCCCCCTTAACCTTCTGCGCTCCAGAGAATAAAGACCTAACTTATTCAACCTATCTCTGTAACTTAGTTGTTGCATATATATATATATATTTATACACACATATATACACATACATATACAGGGTATACACACATACATATATACACATACATCCGTATACACATACATATGCACACATACAAATACACGCATACATATGGATACATTTATATGCATACATATAACCATATATATACATACATATATACACACATGTACATGCATATATACACATACATGCATATATACACATACATATATATTTATACATATGATCATTTTCCAACGATCAATAGATTTACGATCAGTTCCTGTGGATTGGAGGATAGCTAATGCTATCCCACTTTTCAAGAAAGGAGCGAGAGAGAAAACGGGGAATTACAGACCAGTTAGCCTGACTTTGGTGGTGTGAAAGATGCTGGAGTCAATTATTAAAGATGTAATAATGGAGCATTTGGATAGCAGTAAAAGGATTAGTCCAAGTCAACATGGATTTATGATTTTACAATGCATTTAAGCCTCCCATTTGTATGAGATGCATTCCTGGAATATGTAGGAAGTTTATTGTAACCTAGTGCTACATGCCTGAACAATGGATGATATATCACTTAAATGCAATTGTTTTCAGTTGTGTGGAGAGACCTGTATATTGAAGATGCTTTTTGCCTCTAATATGTCAATTTATCTTAAATGTAGAAGAGCTTATTAAAATCTTCTTACACAGACCATTAAGTATTTTCTTTCTATCCTCTTTTGGACCCAAGGCATAGCAGAGCTGCCAACTCTCACGAAGAGGTAAGGGAGGGAGAGATGGAAGGGAGGGAGAGAGGGAAGGGAGGGAGATCGAGAGAAGAGAGGGGGAGAGAGAGAGAGAGAGAGATCGAGAGAAGAGAGGGGAGCGAGAGAGAGGGAGAAGGGGGGAGAGGGAGAAGGGGGGGGGAGAGGGAGAAGGGGGACAGGGAGAAGGGGGACAGGGAGAAGGGGGACAGGGAGAAGGGGAAAAGGGGGGAGAGGGAGAGGGGGGAGAGGGAGAAGGGGGAGAGGGAAAAGGGGGGAGAGGGAGAAGGGGAGAGGGAGAAGGGGGACAGGGAGAGTGGAACGATAGCACATTATAACGCGCAGCCGTCCCATTCCGACCAAAGATTATAGAGCAGAGCTCCACTAGTATCTTTGATTACGGCCGCCGCCACCGATCCCCACCATTGCACCAAAGATGATAGAGCAGAGTTGTATAATATTTGATTGCACCCTTCTTCACGGCGGGCTTGTGATCTTTGCTTGTGATGTCTTGACAATTCGAGGGACATAACGGGTAACAGCCGCCCGTTCTCGGACTTGAATCTGAGCTCGAAAAGTCTCCTGGTCACTGGGCCTAATGTGTCCCGCGGGCCATATTATGGAGACCAATCCCTTACAAGAACAAAACCAAAAACGTACAGGAGTGTTAAAATTGTCTTTATTATTATGGTAAGTTAAGATCTATTAAAAATAAGTCTAATAACTTTCTAATGTACCGACAAACCCAGTTTCCCAATGGCCGTTGATGGGAGAACAGAAAATAACATTTTCACGACAGAATATCGACTGAAAATAATAAAAATATTTTCTCACCTTTCTTTTTTATTGGGGGAACCTAAAGAATGACAGGTCGGGTCGTTTAGATTTACGATTAGAATACTTGATAGCAGAGCAGTGAGATGAAATTTAGATAAGGACGCCATGACAGTGTGGGAGAAGCTCAATAAAATGCCTCAAAAAATGGCGTCGACGATCACACACGTCATACTACGCGTTTTTCGAGGAGTGGTCTATCTTGCTCCTCTAGGATCTTTGGTTGAGACTAGGGAGAGGGAGCGTAAGGGAAAAACCACCTCCAACTTCATCTACTGTATCCGATGTTCAAGATGTGGACTCGTACACATCGGCGAGACCAAACGTAGACTGGGTGATCGTTTTGCTGAACACCTTCGTTCATTAATCCTGGACCTACCAGATTCCCCGGTTGCGAAACACATTAATTCCCCTTCCCATTCCCACATTTTCTGTCCCAGGACTCCTCCATTATCAGAATGAGACTAATCGCAAATTGGAAGAACAGCATCTCATAGTTTGATTGGGCAGCTTACAACCCAGTGGTATGAATATTGATTTATCTAACTTCAAGTAACCGCTGCACTCCCTCTCTCTCCATCGCTACCCCCACCCAAGTTGATCTCTAGTTTTGTGTTATGTGGGTAGAGGTGGAGGAAACTTTTTTATCTTTTACCTCGACGGAGATGCGGCTTTTTCCGTATCGTTTTGCCGTCTGCACTATGGCCTAACACCGTGGAGCTGGCGCCCTCTTGGGGGCTGCAACTGCGGGAGCCTGCGGACTAAACATCGTGGAGCTCGCGGTCTCTGGTTGGAGACGGACTTCGGGAACTCCAAGCCGCGGGAGCTTCTGCCGCCCCGACGCTGTAAGAAGATGACTTTATTGCCTTCCATCACGGAGGGGAATGGGGAGGGGCTGCCGTGGTGGATATTTATGTCTTTTTTTATGTAGTTGTGTGTCTTGTTGCATTTTGTTTTGATGACAAACCAAATTCCTCGTAAGTTGCAAAACATACTTGGAATTGTATGTGTGTGTGTGTATATATGTAATTACGATCATGATTATGATTTGTTCAATATCTCTCTTCATCACTGTCTATATCATTCCCCTTTCCTGACTAGTCTGAAGAAGGGTCACAATCCAAAACCTTAGCCATTCCTTCTCTCCAGAGATGTTGCCTGTCTGATGAGTTATTCCAGCATTTTATGTATAATGTCGGTAAATGTAGGAATGAATGAATGAAAACTTTATTGTCATTCAGATATACACCTAGACACAGTGCACCTTGAACGAAATTTCGTTGCATTTTACTCTGAAAAATCAGGTAATAGTTAAAAGTTCTAGGTGCGTCCATAAAAATACCTCATGCGCATGGTTCTGTAAAATAAATATATATCAAAAGTTTTTTTAAAGTGTCAATATTTAAAAAGTCCTAGCCTCGGTTTTGTTGATTGTTCAGTAATCTTATGGCCTGGGGGATGAAGCTGTTGCAGAACCTGGTTGTCCCGCTCTTCATGCTGCGGTACCTCCTCCCAGAGTTCAGCAGTGTAAACAGTCCAAATTGTGGGTGTGTGGGGGCTCTGGTAATGCCCTTAGCTCTAATCAGACAGCGCTTGTACCCCATGTCCATGATGGAAGGAAGAGAAGTCCCAATGATTTTTTCCGCTGTCCTCACCACTCTCTGAAGGCACTTCCAGTCCGCAGCTGTACAGCTGCCGCACCACGTAGAGATGCAGCTGGTCATGACCGACTCAATTGTGCTTCTGTAGAAAGTGGCGAGGATGGGAGGGTGGAGGTGTAAACGTCTCAACCTGCGGAGGAAGTACAACCGCTGCTGTGCCCGTTTTACCAGAGATGTGATGTTTGTGGACCAGTTTAAGGTGTCCGTTATATGCACCCCCAGGAACTTGATGCTTTTCACCTGCTCCACTGCTGAGTTGTTGATGCAAAGTGTAGTGTGACTGGGCTGAATTTTCCTTCTGAAATCGACGACAATCTCCTTGGTTTTGTTCACATTTAGGAGAAGGTTGTTCCTGCTGCACCAGCTCACCAGCTGTTCCACCTCCTCTCTATATGCCTGGTCGGCGTTATTGCGGATGAGGCCCACTACTGTTGTGTCATCCGCGTATTTCATGATATGGTTAGTAGTGGACCTGGCGACACAGTCATGTGTCATCAATGTAAAGAGCAGCGGACTCAGGACACAGCCCTGAGGGGAGCCGTGCTCACTGTGATGACAGAGGAGGTGTTCTTCCCAACCCGCACAGACAGGGGTCTTTCAGAAACGAAATCCAGAACCCAGTTGCATAGTCTGGTATTGAATCCTAAGGTGCCAGTTTGCTCACCAGATGCTGGGGGATTATAGTGTTAAATGCTGAGCTGAAATCAACAAACCGCCTCCGCACGTGGGTGTTCCTCTCCCCCAGGTGTTGTAGGCTCGGGTGGACTGCAGAGGAGATAGCATCCTCTGTGGAGCGATTCAGGCGATAAGCAAACTGGAACGGGTCAAAACTGGAGGGGAGTTTAGAGACCATGCACTCCTTAATAAGCCTCTCAAAGCACTTCATTATTATTGGTGTGAGTGCTACGGGCCGATAATCATTCAGGCAGGTTATTGTGGACTTTTTGGGAACTGGTATGATGGTGGCTTTCTTGAAACATGATGGGACAATGGCCTGATTCAGGGAGATGTTAAAAATGTCGGTCAGAACCAGAGCCAGCTGGTCGGCACATCCCCTAAGCAAATGCCCCGGTATGTTATCCGGTCCGGCTGCCTTTCGCTAGTCAATGCCCTCCAGGATTCTGCGGACTTCAGCAGTTTCAAAAGACAGTGTCTCTTCTCCTGGTTGTGGCTCTAATTTCCTCACTGTAGTGGTGTTCAGTGCCTCAAACCTGCCGAAATGATTATCTAGTTAATTTAGAAAGTCCGTGTCATCTTTACAAGACATCTGACGGGCCTTGTAGTTTGTTATGGCCCGGATGCCTTCCCACATGTTCCTGGTGTTGTTACCATCCTGGAAGAAACCCTGGATTTTCTGTCTGTGGGCGCGCTTTGCTTCCCTAATTTCGCGGTTGAAGTTGGCTCTCGCTGTTCAGAAGGAACTGCAGATGCTGGTTTAAAGCGAAGATAGACACAAAAGGCTAGAGTAACTCAGCGGGACAGGCAGCATTTCTGGAGAGATGGAATGAGTAACGTTTCGGGTCGAGACCCTTTTTTCAGACTAAGGTATAAGGGAAATGAGAGATGCGGAGGATGAAGTAGAGAGAAGGTTTCAAGGTGTGTTTATTGTCACGTGTATCAGTTAACGTACAGTATAGTTTAGGTTACCATTCAGCCATACTAAGTGAAAAGCAACGAGACACACAACTACATAAAAGTGAACATAAACATCCACCACATGGGTTCCACATTCCTTACTGTGATGGGAGGCAATACAGTTTATTCTCCTGCGGGCGGGGCAGCCAACCTATCCACAGTCGGGGCCATCAAAGCCCCGCAGCCGGCGGTCGAAGCCCCTGTCGTTGTAATCGAACCTCCTGCGTCAGGGCGATTGAAACTCTCTCCGCGGCATGGAGCTCCCGAGCCATTCTCTTCTTACCAGAGACTGCGGGCATCACCATGTTAACGTGCACAGGCGCCGCGGTTGGAGCTTCGATCCCTGGAAAAGGGATCACAAGCTTGGAGCACCGGGTCAGATAAAGAACAATGAATTAAATATATGCAAGACAATAACGATGATAAAGGAAACAGGCAAGTGTTAACTGTTTGTTGCGCGAAAACGAGAATCTGGTGCGACTTGTTGAGGGGCAGGGTTAGAGAGGGAATGCCGGGGTTACTTGAAGTTAGAGAAATCAACTGAAAATGTGTAAGATTAAACGAGAACTTACCAGTTTGAAGTTTGATCTTTATTTTGTAAGGAGTTACAATGAGGGATTATGTGAAGACCCCGTCAGCCCACATGCACGTAAACTTCAAAGCAGCGGTGTGAAGTCAGACAGGAAACATTGACCTGACAATAGAAAGATTCGAGAAACTAGAACTACCAGATGAGTTTTATGAGGAAGGGTTGGGAGCGGAGGGCACATAATCCCTCATCGTAACTCCTCATAAAATAAAGATCAAACTTCAAACTGGCAAGTTCTCGTTTAATCTTACTATTTTACTTCGGAGTCACGTGAGTGACTGCGTGAAGATTTGAAAGCTCTGTGACTTCATGCCGTGGAACGAGTCCAAGCGTCACACACTACATCAATTGACCAAGGATGAGTAAACATAATCATGCATTCAGACATGTCATAGATGTAGACATGCTGATGCTCTTCTATGAACCAATAATCACAATAGTAACCCATGTCATCCAGGAGCAACTATCGACAGAACTAATTGAGTTGGCAAATACCCCCGGTCTGGCAATATATTGAAAGATCGTTCGTTTGGCCACCCTGGAGACACTAGGATGTGGTACCATAGAACGTCCATACCCCTACTGCTGAACTGTTACAGCCGTGGTGGAGTAAGATTCTAAAGTCAGTCACTCCTGCATAAGCCAGAACCCGTTTAACCTGGAGATGGTCTATACGAATACCTTATATGAGGTTTATCTAACTGACAACATTGCTAGATCCGTGCTCCTAAGGCTCTAAGTGACCTAGCGTATAGTAGTAGATGACCACACATAACCGAAGGTGCATGTGGTATGCCCAAACTGTAGTTACAGACCTGATGCCCCTGGTCTACACTACTTGACTAAGCCACAACATAAATAGTTATTTGTCTGCAGCTTTAACCATGCTGACCAGTCACGGTATGCAATGACTGGACCCTATGCGCTGAACCAGTGCCATGAGCCTATGAGATTCAAAATCACAAACGCTCTTGAGACAAATTCAGGCAAAGAAGTGTTTTTATTAATTTCATATTCTGCAGAATAGGTGCCTCTCCTCTGATGTCCCCTAGAGGCACCACGAAGATGGAGATGCTTTCTATCTTTATACATTTCATTCACACTATTATCACACCCTCGTCTCTCCCCATTGAGCTTCTTCCAATCAGAACACTAAGGTTTATATTCCCACGAGAACGTCTCAGAATGTCTCGGAACATCTCCTGACGTCAAAGACTCCTAAGGCTTCTGCTGAAGTTTCTATCTGTTTGCTACTTTTTATCGTGGCAAAAAGAAAAATGGTGGATTGTGAGAAAAGGGTTAATAGGGATGGTTGATTTATACTAGAACTCTGAAATATATAACTTAGAATGAAATAAGGTGTCAGCAGAAGCCAGACTGCTGGTAGAACAAAGTAACAATATACAGAACAGAGAGAAATTCTAGATTAAATGTTTACTTTTTAAATTCTATCTTTAACTGTTCCAAACTCGGTCCCTTGTAGGGACTTCTCCATTGTGCCACCTGCTGGTTAGTTTGCATGCAACATTTCTTCAGTGCCAATGGCAGAGCATTACACAAATCTTATTTATATTAACCTTCAATGTTCCATTTATTCTTTTCATCAAGTGAAAACAATCCGTTGTCAAAGCTGATTTCTGTAGGTCTGCCAAACCTCTTAATTACATTATTCATCATAAACGACACTACAATGCTCATACCTAAATCGATTCAGACTTACCCTAGACATATCTTCCAGATGCTGTTCCAGCTGCTTTGTCTGCATTTTAATTTAACTTATTTGACATGTACTTTTTCCGTTTCACCATATAATTTCAACATATTTTCCAATCTAGTCTGAACTATATCCTGCCTTTCCCAAGGTCATCATCTGCAGTCTTATATTCTGAAGTATTTCTCTCTCTCTCTCTCTCTCTCTTCACTTGTGGAACAAACCAACAAATTGTCCACATCATCAAATACTGTCTAAGGGTATAGTTTCCAAACACTATAATAAAATACAATACAATACCTTTTATTTATGATTCGAACCTCACATGAGATTCAATTTAAATTTGGTTTCCGCAGCCCTACAAGAAAAGAACCAAGACACACAACAACGCAATTTACACAAACATCCATCACAGTGAGTCTCCTCCTCACTGTGATGGAAGGCAAAGTCTTGTCTCTCCCCTGCTCTCCATTCCTCTCCCGAAGTCGAGGTCAAAGCCTCATCCTAGCCTTTCTTGACATCCTCCTTTAAATCCCGTTCTCTCTCTTGGGGACCCCAGTCCTGTTAGGCCATCTCCAAATTAATTTCACTCCTAATAGGACTTTTCGAGGAAATGTTCCCCAAGACATGTATTATTGGCATGTAATTCTCTGGCCCTGCTTGGTTCCGTCATAGGACTCACTTGTGTCAGTTCATCACTTATTTCAGCCTTTTCAACCAGGTCCTTTGTTCATTGACATCGACTGCAGAGACCAACTGTTTGCTGAATCGGGGGTTGGAATTAAATGACAATCCCACCACCTCCTTAAATTCTGCTTGTCTTCAAGGAGAATGACTTCCACCACAATAGTTCATAATATAATGTTCATTGGTTGCCTTCTATTTCTTGTTCATGTTCAACTCTCCACCTTTTCAGCTGGTTTTCCAGATAGGCTACATTATTTCCCTTTCCTTGTGTATTTCCCCTTTATTCCTTGGGGTTCACCTTAAGTGGGTAATGACGGCATCCAACCAGACGATGGCACTGTGGCCGGTAGTCAGGCTGCAGTGACGGCATCCAACCAGACGATGGCGCTGTAGGCGGTAGTCAGGCTGCAGTGATGGCAGCTGATCTGACGGTGGCGCTGTTGCCGGTATGTTTGTGAGCGGCGGCCATGTTTGTAGTCTTTTGTCGGCCCGGTTGTAACAATTTACATCATCTTTATCTGACACTTAGCGGTTCCCACCACTTTTACCAATGGTGCCTTCAAATCTTTCATGGCCAATAATCGTCCCACGTTCTCCTCCTCCAAAGCTCTAATCCATTTCATTCCCCATCAGGGATATGGAGTGAGGTATTTTTATTATTTATTTATTATTTATTTATTTATTTACTTACTTACTATTATTTTTTTTAACCCTCTCAGTTTATGGGTGTTCCAAGGGATAATCTGTGTCATCCTGACGTCTCCTACTTCTGTTTCTCTGTCTCTCTCTCTCTCTCTCTCTTTCTGTGTCTGTCTCTTCCTCTCTCTCTGTGTCTGTATCTCTCTCTCTCTCTCTCTCTCTGTGTCTGGCTCTCTCTTTCTGTGTCTCTCTCTCTCTCTCTCTCTCTCTCTCTCTCTCTCTCTCTCTCTCTCTCTCTCTCTCTCTCTCTCTCTCTCTCTCTCTGTCTCTCTCTGTCTCTCTCTCTCTCTCTGTCTCTGTCTGTATCTCTCTCTCTCTCTCTCTCTCTCTCTCTCTCTGTTTCTGTGTCTGTCTCTCTCTCTCTCTGTTTCTGTGTCTGTATCTCTCTCTCTCTCTCTCTGTTTCTCTGTCTGTATCTCTCTCTGTGTTTCTGTTTCTGTATCTCTCTCTCTCTCTCTCTCTCTCTCTCTCTTTCTCAACTTGAATGTCTACCATAAAACAACAAACCATAAAAGCTGGTCATGTTTCATCAATTAATGTTCCATTTATTTCAATCCATATTCACCATTATTTTAAATGTACAATTCCTAGCACTAGTAACAATTTTCCAAATTAACTTTACTGACAAGAAATCTAAAAGAACATCAAGAAACGATTAAAAGAAAATCAAAAGATGATTTTTACAACTTCCATTTTTCAGGTTACGAGGATACAAAGAATTAATTTTACAGCTTGTTCGTAATCCCCCACGGCTTGCAGTATTTTTTAACTACAGTGCTCATTCCAACCTTTCATCTTACAACCATTCGTTCCAAACCGGTTTTTACATAAAAATCACATTCGTTCCGTTCTTACTTTAAATAGATTATTCATTTTATATTTTCTCCCTGTCCTGCACTCTTGTCCCCGGCCTTTGCCGTCTTCTTATCAGCTACTTTCGGGAGTAAATCCCTCATCATCCTGTCTCTCTCTGTTCCTTATTTGCTGTTTTTCTACTGCCTGCAACATAATCTTTACTACTTGTTTTTCGCTTCAGGTGTACGAGGATGACATTACTTTAAATTAAAGACATCAGTGATCACATAGTACGGTTGTAAGTTACCCAAGTGCTTCCCCTCACACCATCACCCCGACTCCCACTCCATTAATCTGAAACGTCGTCTGTCCATTCCCTCCACAGGTGCTGACTGACCGACTGTGTTAATCCCGCACTTTGTGAACAAGGGGTAATCTATTTGTGGAGCCGCGTGAGATAGGCATGGTCCTAACTGAATACTTTTTTGGATTCACAAAGAAGGTTGCGGTATAGATGGCGAGTTTATAAAGGGATACGTTAATAGCCTGATTATGGAGTATGTACAAGCAGATGAGATCAGTTTAACTTGGCATCATGTTTGACATGAACATTGTGTGCTGAAGGGAATTGTTGTACTGTTCCATGTTTACAACACTTTGGTTAGGCCACACTTGACGAATTGTGTGCAGTTCTGGTCACCCCATTACAAAAAGGATGTGGAGGCTTTAGACGGGGTTCAGAAGAGGTTTGCTAGCATGGACTAGAGAATATTAGCTGTAAGAAGAGGTTGGACAAACTTGATTTGACTTTTCTGGAGATTGCTTTTCAGAAGAGAATGCCAAGTGGATGAGTAGCTTGTTATCTGAACTCGATACATTTTAAAGGGAATCTGTGTGACAGGAGATTTGACAAGAGAGTGGTTGATATCTGGAACTTGTTACCAGAGGAGTCGGTTGTCAGACACAATCGTCATGTTTAAGGGACATTTAGACATGCATAGATAGCAAAACATAGAAGGATGTGCTCCAAGTGCAGAAATATGGGATTAGTATTTTAGGGGGGGCGAAGGGCCAATTTCTGTGTTGTATGGATTTGATTCGATAATATTATTCATTTTATTGATTATCCAAGATTTGGGCAATGCTCTCGCTGCTGGTAGAGCTGCTGTCTCAGTGCCGGAGACCCAGTCTCCATCATGACACGGGTGCAGACTGTGTGGAGTTTGCACGTTCTCCCTGTGACCTAATGGTGCACCAATTTTCCCCCCACATCACAAAGACGTGCAGGCCTGTGCATACAATTGTCCTCTGTAAACCGTCTCCACGGTGTAGGTGGGTGCTGTAATCTGGGTGATCAATGATAAAGTGGGGAGATTAAACAAATCGACATTTTGTGGGATCGGTATAAAGAATTTAGAGGAGAGAATAGGCAGGAGAATGGTGGAGATTGAGGAAGGAGGGTTGATTTAACTGCACGTATTTTAAGGCAAGGGGCCTGACTGGTAAGGCAGATGAGCTTAAGGCAAGGATAGTTACGTGCGACTGGGACGTTGTAGCCATTAGTGAAGTCCATAAACAAATCGGGGGGCGCTGTTCTGGCAGCAGCCTGTCAGCAGTGCGTCAGTTTTTTCAACTTTTTTTTTTTTTTTAGTATGTTTTTAAAGTGTGTATTTAATGTATTTCTGTGTGTCTTGTGTGGGGGTGGGGGGGGGTAAGGGGGTAAGTGGGAAACCGCTTTGGTCGCCTCCTCCATGGAGAGGCGAGTTTTTTCAGGTCGCCTCCCCCGTGGCCTAACAACGAGGATCGGCGCGGCCTTTCCCGGAGACGTGCCCGGCGCTTCAGTGGCGGGCGCAGCGTGGACTCTCGGCATGGAGCGGGTGAGCCCTCGCTGGGGCTTGCTGGAGGGGAGCGCTCCGTTTCGCTGGCCCGGGGCAGCCGGCAGCCTGAAGTCGCGGCCTGAAGTCGCGGTCTGCAGAGCTCCAGCTGGTGCGGCGTCTACAGCCCGGGATCCCTCGTGGGGGACCCGGGGGAGGAAGAAGCCATCACTGCCGGCCCGCGGCCAACTTCTACCGCGGGGCCGGCAGGAACTCACCATCACCCCTGGAGGGGAGCTTGTACCGCCGGCCCTGCAGTCTACGGTGCTTCTGGCTGCGGCGGAAGACTTTAAATCTTCACCGCTGGCCTGCGGCCTACAACAATCTAAAGCCGCAGTCTTCGGTGAGGAAGAGCCGATCCTGGACTGACTCTGGACTCTGGTACTGTCCACGGGGGGGAAATGGAGGAGGACTGGCCAATTGTTTGTGCCTTCCACCACAGTGATGAATGCTATGGTGGATGTTTGTGTTACATTTTGAGTTTTCTTTATTATTGTATCGCTGCTGACAACCCAATCCTTGCCGGGTCACTGCTCGTGCGGTCGACTGGTAGGTGCAGAGAGTAGCTTTGAATGTTTGTCTCTTCGTTGATTGTGTCTCTTTCTTTTTTTTTTAAAGCTATTGTAATGCGCCCTTTTAAATTGCCCCTTGGGGATGAATAAAGTGCTTGATTGATTGATTGATTGATTGATTGATTGATTGATTGATTGATTGATTGATTGATTGATTGATTGATTGATTGATTGATTGATTGATTGATTGATTGATTGATTGATTGATTGATTGATTGATTGGTTGGTTGATTGATTGATGGATGGATTGATTGATTGATGGAAACCTGGTTAAGAGAGGGGCAGGACTGACAGCTCAATGTTCCGGAGTACAGGTGCTCCAGGAGAGACAGGGCTGAGGGTAAAAGAGGATGGGGGCATGTATTATTGGTTCAGGAGAATGTCAAGGCAGAGATTCGTCTAGTGAGGCTATACTGTATGTGTAGAGCTGAGGAACAAAGCAGGGATGATCACCTTGTTGGGGGTGTAATATAGATCCCCAAATAGTCAACGGGAATTAGAAGAACAAATATGCCAGGAGATTGCAGACAGCTGCAGGTCAAATAAGGTTGTTTGCAGTAGGGGATTTTAACTTTCCCAATATTGACTGGGAGAACCATAGTGTGCAGAGTTTAGATGGGTGCAATTTCTCAAAGGTGTTCAGGAGAGTTTCCCAGCATCATGTAGAGGTCACCACACAGGAGATGGCAACACTTGATCTAGTTTTGGGAAATTGGGAAGCACAAGTTAAGGTAGTGTTCGTGGTGGAGCCTTTTGGGACCAGTGATCACTGTTCAATTAGATTTAAGATAGTTATGGATAAGGACAGAGACGTGTTAAAATGCTAAATTGGGTTAAGGTCTACTTTGATGGTATGAGAGAAGGTCTCGCTCAAGTTGATTGGAGCAGGTTATTAGAGGGGAAAGGAAAATCTGCCAAGTTGAATTTTTTAAATGTGTACTGAAGATAGCTCAGGATAAGCACAACCCTGATAGAGTGAAGGGCAAGGCAGGCAAACGTAAGGACATTTGGCTGTTAAGGGAAATGGAGGCTCTGATCTAGAATAAGAAGGATGCATGGGACAGGTAACTGGGATCACTTGTACCCCCGGAGGAGTTTCGGGAACTAAGGAGCAAACTCAAAAAGGAAATGAGAAGGGCAAAATGGGACCATGAAATAGCTCTGGCAGATAGCATAAAGGACAATCTCAAGAGATTTTATAAATACATGGGAGAGAATGTAACTAGAGAGAGAGTGGGTCCCCTCAGGAATCAAAGCGGTCATCTCTGTGTGGAGCCACAGGAGATGGGCAAGGTCCTCACTGAGTATATCACCTCAGTATTTACCAAGGAGAAAGACAGGAAGATGGAGGAACTTGGGACAGTCAATGTAAGTGGCTTGAGAGCAGTCAGTGTTACGGTCGAAGAGGTGCTGTAGGTACTATCACATTTGAAGGTGGATAAATCTCCAGGGCCTGATCAGATATATCTGAGGATTTTGTGGGAAACCTGCGAGGAAATTGCTGGAACCCTGTTTAAAATTTACGAGTCGTCTTCAAATACAGGAGAGGTGCCGAAGACTGAAGGGTGGCCAATGTTCTGCCTCTATTCAAGTAGGGCTGCAGGGAAAATGCTGGGAACTATAGGCTGGTGAGCTTCACATCTGTAGTTGGAAAGTTACTAGAGAGTATTCTGAGAGAGAGGATTATACATAGACGGCATGGTGGCACACCAGTAGTGTTGCTTCCTTAGAGTGCCAGGGACCCGGATTTGATCCTGACTACGGGGACTGTCTGTACAGAGTTTGTACCTTCACCCGGTGACCATGTGGGCTTTCTCCATGTGCTCCATTTTCCTTGCGCATTCCAAAGACGTACAGGTTTTTATGTTAATTGGCTTCATTAAAATTGTAAATTGTCCCTCGTGTGCAGGATAGTGTTAGTGTGTGGGGATCATTGGTCAGCGTGGACTATATTTCCGCAAACTATCTCAAAACGTGCATTTAGATGGACAAGGGTTAATTAGGGATAGCAAGCATGGTTTTGTACATGGGATGTCGTGCTTACAGATCTGATTGAGTTTTTTGAAGACGTGACAAGAAAGGTCGATGAGGGCTGAGCTGTAGATGTTACATATATGGACTTCAGCAAAGTATTCGACAAGGTCCCACATGCAAGGCTGCTCTGGAAGGTTTGATCGCATGGGATCCAAGGAGAGATAGCTGAATGGATCGAAAATTGGCTTCATGGAAGGAGGCAAAGGATGATGATGAAAGGTTGCTTCGCGGACTGGAGGACTGTGACTATTGGTGTGCCTCAGGGTTCGGTGCTGGGCCCGTTACTGTTTGTCAATGATTTGGATTAGAACATATTAAGCAAGATGAGCAAGTTTGCAGATGATACAAAAATGGGTGGTTTTGCAGATAGTTGTAAATAATAGCAGCTGGATCTGGATTAATTGGCCAGTTGGGCTGAGGAATAGTTGATGGAATTTTCCACAGAAAAATGAGAGGTGTTGCATTTTAGGACGTCTAATAAGGGCAGGACCTACGCAATGAGTGGTAGGGCTCTGGGGAGTGTTGCAAAGCATGATTCCTTGAAGATTGAGTCGCAGGTAAATGGGGTGGTCAAAATGGCTTTTGTCACATTGGCCTTCATCTGTCAGACTATTGAGTATATTTCACTGGCGCAGCTTACACCCCAACGGTATGAATATTGACATCGTTAACTTCAAGTAATCCTTGCTTTCCCTCTCCCTTCATCCCTCCTCCTTCCTAATTCTCCAACCACACTGTTCCCGATTACATCTTATCTCTGTTTGCTTCGTTGTTACCTTCTCCTATCTAACAAAGATCTATTCTACATTTGCCATTGGCCTCATCCCCTTTGATGTCTCATTTTCACACCTTACATTTCCTTATCTTTGTGTCTCCCCCTACCCTGACTCCTAGTCTGACACTTTAGTCTGAAGCAGATCATTGTAGCGGCCTGGACGATGTCAGGAAAATGCCAGACGCCAGGCAGGCTCAAACAATAGTCTTTAATCGAGAGCACACCACACACACTGAGAACACACACCCAGGGTGGTCTGGAAACCCCGTGACAGAACAACGCCCCTGTCCCTTAATTGGGGAGGGGGATGATCCAAGGAGTGGCCTACTACCCAGGGACCGCCACAGGACCCCACGTCCCCCAAGTACCCTAGGCATGAAACGGACAGAAGGGCATACACGGCGGCCAGCCCGGGTGCATACCATGCCCGGCACAGGAACAGGCAACTGATCAACAGGTGCAGGGGACGGAGTAGCCAGAGAAGGAGCCACCCTAGACAGAGAGCGCCCTCGCTTACGGGGCCGCTCTGCAAGCACCGGCTGATCAATATCAATATGTGCCGGCTTCAGCCGCGCAACCGAAACAGTCTCACTCTGACACTCTGAAATGTGGACGATCCATGCTCCAGAACCCGAAAGAGACCTTCGTACGGCCGCTGGAGGGGTGTCCAATGCACATCCTCGCGCAGGAAGATGAACTGGCAGTCCTCCAGAGCAGAGGGAACGTGCAGACGGAAGGACCCATGACGAGGCGTGGGCACCAGCGCCAGCTCGCCCACCGTCTGCCGAAGATGTTTCAGAGAGACCGAAGGCTGCTCCACCTGGCCACGTGCCGGTAGGATGAACTACCCGCGCACCGTCAACGGGGACCCATACACCAACTCGGCGGAGGAGGAGGCCAAGTCCCCTTTCGGTGCAGTGCGGATCCCCAGCAAAACCCAGGGCAGAGCGTCCACCCAGTCCGGACCACTGAGCCGTGCCCTCAGGGCATCCTGAGTTGGTGATGAAACCGCTCCACCAGGCCATTCGCCTGCGGATGATACACTGTCGTTTGGTTTAGCCGAACACCCAGGAGGCGTGCCATGGCTGACCAGAGTGTCGACGGGAACTGAGGCCCCCGGTCGGATGTTATGCCCAGTGGCATCCCGAACCTGGCGATCCAGTGCGCCACCAAGGCTCGAGCACAAGTTGCCGTTGAAGAATCAGGTAGCGGAATGGCTTCAGGCCACCACATGAAGCAGTCCACGACGGTGAATAAATGCCCTGAGATGTCGGCAGCGGCCCCATGTTGTGCACATGAATGTGGTCCAACCGCTGCCGAGGGACGGCAAACTCCTACAACGGCGCGCGCACGTGTCGTTGCACCTTGGCAGTCGGGCACGGGATGGAAGAGCGCGCCTAATGTCAAACCTCCTTCTGCAGCCCATGCCACATGAAGAGGGAGGCTACCAGGGCCTGCAGACAGCATCCACGCTGGCCGGCAGAGGCACCTCCCTCTGTCGAGTTACGCGGTTGCCGAAGAAATCGATAGCCGTCACCCCGAAACGGCACTTGGACAAGTTGACGGATATTAAAATCGCTGAGGCGCTGAGGCAACCGATGGAGATGTATGCAACGCTCCTGCTATGAGTGACTGGCCACGAGTATGTCATCCAAGTATACAAAGACGAAGTCCAGGCAGCGGCACACACAGTCCACAAGCCGCTGAAAGGCCTGCGCAGTGTTCATCAACCCAAACGGCATCAGTACAAATTCGTAATAGTCCAAATGGCGTTATAATGGCCGTCTTCGGGATATCATCAGTGCGGACCGGAATTAGGTTGTACCCTCGCTCAAGGTCCACCTCGGAGATTACCGATGCTCCGGCCAGATGGTCATTGAAGTCCTGAATGTGCGGGACCGGGTACCTGTCTGCGACCGTCGCATCATTCAGGCGACGGTAATCTCCACATGGGCGCCAGCCCCCGTCTGCCTTGGGGACCATGTGGAGCGGTGACGCCCATGGGCTATCAGAGGGACGCACAATGCCCATCTCCTCCATCAGGCAGAACTGCTCCCGAGCCAGACGAAGCTTGTCTGGCACGAGACAAAGTGCACCCGGGCGTGCACAGGCGGGCTGGTAGTAGGAATATGGTGCTCCACCCCGTGCTTAGGGGTGGAGGAGTGGAAGTGGGGTTCAAGGATGTCCGAAAAATCCACCAGGATGCGCGTGAAAGTTGCATCCACGGACGACAGGGGGCCATCAGGGCGTGATACGGGATCACCAATGTGGAAGGAGACGGGCTCCAGCGTGACGGAGTGCACCAGGCGCCACCGCTTGACATTCACGAGCAGTGGATGGGCTCGAAGAGAGTCGGCACCCACCAGCGGCTGGGAAACGTCGGCAATGACGAACTCCCATGAAAAGGAGCTGTGGTCAAAGTTGGGGGAGATGGTGCGAACCCCGTGGGTGCGAATAGCACTCCCGTTCACCGTGGTGAGGAGGGGGCCCCGTTTGCCCTCACGGATGTCAGCGATGGAGGGAGGCAGAACACTCACTTCCGCACCAGCGTCCACGAGGAATCGACCTACAGTGCGGTGATCCCAGGCAAAGACGCGATGGATTTTGCCGGCAGCCGAAGGAATCACTGACGACCGTCCCCTTCGTTTCCCGGGAATGAACAGGGTGAGTGACATTGCCTGACTGCAGCTTCCCAGCGACGACGGTAATAGCACTACCCCCCTCTGCTGGCGTTGCATGGAACTGCAACGTGCTGGAAAGACGTGTCTGGGCTTCAATGCCCACTGACGGCCGGGTTTTGCCGCGGGGACAGACTGTGAGCAGCGGAGACCCGGTGGATCGCGGCCCCGACCTGCTCTGAGCCACCAAACGCCACGGGAAGGATGGTCAGCGCTTCCAGGTCCCGCTGGCGAGACATCTACAGTTCCTGCATGTCAGTAAAGGGATCTCTGGTGAGCTGCAGGCGGATGTCAGGCGGGGGTTGCTGCAGGTAAGAAAACTTAAATAGGAAGCAAGGTTCGTGGTCCTCCATTAGGGTGAGCATGTCCTCCAGGAGGAAGACGGACGCCGGTCGCCCAGGCCGTCCATTCGGAGAATCCGAGCTGCCCGGCTCAGAGTCACCAAGGCCAAACCTCCTGATAAGGAATTCCTTAAGGCCCCTATATTTGTTAGTTAACGGGAGCACTGGGGAAAGGCTTAACTCGCCTCGCAGTCGCTTGGTGAAGCGCACTCACCACGTAATAGTATTTTGTTTCATCCGCTGTAATAGTGGGTTTCACGGCGGTCGTGTCACGACCCATGACCCGTACTGTTGCTACCCTACGTCAAGTGTAGTACAAGCGATGAACTGCAGATAAGCACTTACCATTGTTTTCAGCGTAGCGGGCCCGTTAAAACCCGCCGAAATGGTCAATTTGCGCGCTGTAAATAATTATGGAAATCGGGATAAGCGTGAGAGACATTTAGCCTACTTCAGAATTCAAAAAGTGAAGAGAAATGACGGGAGATAGAAGCGACAGCTGAAGAGACAACAACAGCCAGAGTGCTTGGTGAGCATTGGCCGTTTGCTCACTGCATTTCATCAACAATAAGGCATTATTTGTGTTTTTTCTTGATTCCTTTGGCATCTAAAAAGTTTCAGAAGTGATAAATCTGGCTGTAAAATTTTAAAATCGCCCATGGTTCTCAAGGGGTTTTTACATACAAAAAGAAAATGCCTCTGAAGCACAATTTACAGCCAGATTTATCACTTCTGAGGCTTTTTAGATAAGGAATCAAGAAAAACGCAAATAGTCTTACTGTTGATGAAATGCAGTGAGCAAACGCGATAATTCCCAATATTTTCAATTCCGATGTCTGCACGGCCAATGTTCGCCAAGCACTTTAGCTGTTGTCGTCCATTCAGCTCTCGCTTCTCTTTATCTTCATTTCGCTTCACGTTTGGAATTCTGAAGTTGGGTACATGTCTCTCATACTTACCCCGACTTCCACAATTTTTTACAGCGCAAACATTCAACATTTTGGCGGTTTTTAACGTATGAAAGTACGTGTTTCTTGCATTAATAACATATACCGGAAGTTACAGATGTCCTTCAGATGGATTGAGAGGCTTCGTGCGTAAACCTCTATGACCCAGTGACCTTACGTGAAACCCCCCTATACCTCTCACAGCAAATTGTGACTCTGCCTGCTCGAACCAGATGTCAGGCTCTCTGGTCCACATAGTAGGGAGCTTGTGCAACAGCGTTGCTATCCATCATAAGGGGGGAAAGGGTAGGTAGAGAGAGAGTGAGACCTCTCAGGAACCAAAGTGGTCACCTCTGTGTGGAGCCACAGGAGATGGGCAATGTCCTAAATGAGTATTTCTCCTCTGTAATTACGGAGAAGAAAGACTGTAGGACGGAGGAAATTGGTGCAGTCACTGGAAGCGACTTGGGAGCAGTCAGGGTTACTGTCGAAGAATTACTGAAGGTATTGTCGTGTTTGATGATAGACAAATCTCCAGGGCCTGATCGGAAATATCAGAGGACATTGAGGGAAACTATAGAGAAAATTGTGGGAGCCCTGGTTGAAATTTACGAGTCGTCCTTAATTACACGAGAGGTGCAGGAAGACTGGATGGTGGCAAATGTTGTACATCTTTTCAAGAAGGGATGCAGGGGAAATAGGCAGGTGAGCTTAACATCTGTATTTGGTAAGTTACTGGAGAGTATTCTGAAGGACAGGATACACGGGCATTTGGATGGGCAAGAGCTGATTAGGGACAGTCAGCATGGATTAGTCTGTGCGTGATTGAGCCTCACAAATCTGATTGATTGTTTTGAAGACATGACCAAAAAGGTTGATGAGGACAGAGCTGTAGATGTTGTGTACATGGACTTCAGTAAGGCTTTCGACAAGGTTCCGCATGGTTGGCTGCATGGAAGGTTAGATCGCATGGGATCCAAGGAGAGATAGCTGAATGGATAGAAAATTGGCTCCATGGAAGGAAGCAGAGAGTGATTGTGGAAGATTGCCACTCAGAATGGAGGCCTGTGACTAGTGGTGTGCTTCAGGATTCGGTGTTGGACCCATTACTGTTTGTCAGCTACATCAATGATTTGGACGAGAACGTACAGGGCAAGATTAGCAAGTTTGCTGTTGATACAAAAGTTTGTGGTTTTGAAGACAGTGAAGATGGTTGTGAAAGATTGCAACAGGATCTGGATCGATTGGCCAGGTGGGCGAAAGAATGGTTGTTGGAATTTAATACAGAGATGGGTGAGGTGTTGCATTTTGGGACGTCGAACAAGGGCAGAACCTACACAGTAAATGTTCGGCCTCTGGGGAGTGTTGTAGAGCAGAGGGATCTAGGAGTACATGTGTATGGTTTCTTGAAGGTCGAGTCGCAGGTAGATAAGGTGGTCAAAAAGGCTTTTGGCACTTTGGCTTTCATCAATCAGTGTATTGCGTACCGAAGTTGAGAGGTCACGTTGCAGTTGTATCAGACGTTGGTGAGACCAAATTTAGAATATTGTGTTCAGTTCTGGGCACCATGTTATAGAAAAGATATTGTCAAGCTTGACAGGGTTCATACACGATTTACGAGGATGTTGCCAGGACTAGAGGGTGTGAGCTATATGGAGAGATTGAGTAGGCTGGGTCTCTATTCCATGGAGCGCAGGAGGATGAGGGGAGATCTTATAGGGGTATACAAAATCATGGGAGGAATAGATTGGGTATATGCACAGTCTTTTGCCCAGAGTAGGGGACATAGGTTCAAGGCGAAGGGGAAAAGATGTAATAGGAATCCGATGAGTAACTTTTGCACACAAAGGGGGGAGCGTGTATGGAACAAGCTGCCAGAGGAGGTAGTTGAGGCTGGAACAATCCCATCATTTTAGAAACAGTTTGACACGTACATGGATAAGACAGTTTTGAGGGATATGGACCAATCACAGGCATGTGGGACTAGTGTAGCTGGGACATGGTTGGCACGGGCCGAAGGGCCTGTTTCCACATGGTATCACTCCCTGACTGTGACTCTGAGAGCTATAGAGTCAAAGAATCTCACTGTACATCACAGAAGCCTGCCCTACTGCCCAAAAGGTCAGTCCCCACCATGATGCTGAACCTGCACACTTGCCTGCACCGGGTCCATATTCCTCCAAAACATTCCTGCCTATGTAGGGTGGTTCATGGACAGCACCGACCCGATGCATTGAAGGGCCTGTTTCCCTGTTCTATCAATCCATGACTCTGTCCTTTACAGCATGATCATCCTTTAAATGTGAACTTAATCAGACGCTGAATCAGAGGAAGTAAATACGTTTTCTCATGGATTAATTATGTGTCTAAATTATCTGTTAATGAGTTTATGTACCAGTATATACAGTGGCTTGCAAAAGTTTTCATACCCCTTGAACTTTTCCACATTTTGTCACGTTACAACCACAAAGGTAAATGTGTTTTATTGGGATTTTATGTGATAGACCAACACAAAGTGGTGCATAATTGTGAAGTGCAAGGAAAATGATAAATGGTTTTCAAATTTTTTTACAAATAAAAAACGGAAAAGTGTGGCGTGCAAACGTATTCAGCACCCCTGATTCAATACTTTGTAGAACCACCTTTCGCTGCAATTACAGCTGCAAGTCTTTTGGGGTATGTCTCTACCAGCTTTGCACATCTAGAGACTGACATTTTTGCCCATTCTTCTTTGCAAAATAGCTCAAGCTCAGTCAGGTTGGATGGAGAGCGTCTATGAACAGCAATTTTCAAGTCTTGCCAGAGATTCTCAATTGGATTTAGGTCTGGACTTTGACTGGGCCATTCTAACAGATGAATATGCTTTGATCTAAACCATTCCATTGTAGCTCTGGTTGTATGTTTAGGGTCGTTCTCCTGCTGGAAGGTGAACCTCCGCCCCAGTCTCAAGTCTTTTGCAGACTAACAGGTTTTCTTCCAAGATTGCCCTGTATTTGGCTCCATCCATCTTCCCATCAACTCTGACCAGCTTCCCTTCCCTGCTGAAGAAAAGCATCCCCACTGCATGCTGCTGCCACCATCATATTTCACAGTGGGGATGGTGTGTTCAGGGTGATGTGCAGAGTTAGTTTTCCGCCACACATAATGTTTTGCATTTAGGCCAAAAACTTCAATTTTGCTCTCATCTGACCAGAGCACCTTCCTCCACATGTTTGCTGTGTCCCCCACATGGCTTGTGGCAAACTGCAAATGGGGCTTCTTATGGCTTTTTTTCAACAATGGCTTTCTTCTTGCCACTCTTCCATAAAGGCCCGATTTGTGGAGTGCACGACTAATAGTTGGCCTGTGGACAGATTATCCCACCTGAGCTGTGGATCTCTGCAACTCCTCCAGAGTTACCATGGGCCTCTTGGCTGCTTCTCTGATCAATGTTCTCCTTGCCCAGCCTGTCAGTGTAGGTGGACGGCCATGTCTTGGTAGGTTTGCAGTTGTGCCATACTCTTTCCATTTTTGGATGATGGATTGAACAGTGCTCCGTGAGATGTTCAAGGCTTGGGATATTTTTTTATGACCTAACCCTGCTTTAAACATCTCCACAACTTTATCCCTGACCTGTCTGGTGTGTTCCTTGGGCTTCATGATGCTGTTTGTTCACTATTGTTCTCTAACAAACCTCTGAGGCCTTCACAGAACAGCTGTATTTATACTGAGATTAGATTACACACAAGTGGACTCTATTTACTAATTAGGTGACTTCTGAAGTCAATTGGTTGCACTGGATTTTATTTAGGGGTATCAGAGTAAAGGGGGCTGAATACTTTTGCACGCCACACTTTTCCGTTTTTTATTTGTAAAAAAATGTGAAAACGATGTATCATTTTAATTCCACTTCACAATTATGCGCCACTTTGTGTTGGTCTATCACATAAAATCCCAATAAAATACATTTACGTTTGTGGTTGTAACGTGACAAAAAGTTCAAGGGGTATGAATACTTTTGCAAGCCACTGTATATTACGAAAAGTAAGATCTTGACCGCTTTTGATTTACTGTGATGTGATTTCCTAGAGAACGCCGCCACTTACGGCCATCATTTGTGGCACCCGCTCGCCCCCCCCCCCCCACCCAATGCCCCCCCCCCCCCCCCCCCCCCCCCCCCCCCCCCCCCCCCCCTCCCCCCCTCCCCCCGCCCCCCCCCCCCCACCCCCCCGCCCCCCCCCCCCCCCCCCCCCCCCCCCCCTCCACCGATTGCACCGGAGGAATTTTCACATCGATGAAAAATCAGTGAGATATTAATGTTTTTTTTTTAATCGCCATTCTCTCTGCTGCCCCCGCAGGTGGCGGGGGGAGGGACTATATACCCGGAAGTGTCATGGCTCACTCAGTCTCTGCCAGACGGAGGAAGCGAGAGGGTCACGGCTCTCTGAGCAGCGAATAACACAGAACAGACGTCTACTCCACGGGTGAGTCACCGAGATGTGGTTTACAGTAAATGTGTTTGTTGTTTGTAAATGTTTGTCCAATTGGGTTGGCTTTATAAAGGGCTTTCAGCAAATGTGTTTTGGTGTCTTGTAAAGTATTTTTGCCCAATTGGGTTGCTTTTTTAAAGAGCTTTCAGCAAATGTGTTTTGTTGGCTTGCAAAGTGTTTTTGTCCAATCGGCTTGGCTTTTAAATGGCTTATTTGCAACAGTTTTCGGATGGATATAGCGTTAATAAACATTTTATTAGATCAGCACTGTGTTTAATTTCAAATTTGGCGCTCAATCTGTGATTTTCGCTTAGTTGCAAGATGGCGCCGATGACGTCATTTCCGGTTAGCGGCTTGCTGGCACTGAGTGCGTCATTTCCGGTTCGTGTCAAGAAGCGAGAGGATGAAATCAAGATGGCGCCGAGTGCAGGCGCCGTTGAGTAATTCAAGAGATCTGACGGCTCTTTCCATGGTGAGTGTGTTTGTTGGATGTTATTTAAGGCACGTTTTTGCTTCGGCACCAGCTGCCCATCCAGGAGGCTTTAAACATTCATTTTACACACTGTATATTCAACACGTTCAGAAGTTACTTGGCATTTTAGTATTTGGTGAGTGTGCGTGAGTGAATGAGCCTGTATGTGTGTGAATGTGTGTGAGTGCGAGTGTGTGTGTGTGTGTGTGAGTGAGAGTGCGTGGAAGAGTGTGTGTGTGTGTGTGAGAGAGAGAGAGAGAGTCTGTGTGTGTGTGTGTGTGTGAATGTGTGTGTGTGAGAGAGAGAGAGAGAGAGTGTGTGTGTGTGTGTGTGAGTGTGAGTGTGAGTGTGTGTGTGTGTGTGAGATAGATAGAGAGTGTGTGAGTGAGTGTGTGTGTGTGTGTGTGAGAGAGAGAGAGAGAGTCTGTGTGTGTGTGTGTGTGTCAGGTGGAGGGTGTTTGTGATCAACAAATAGTACAAACGAGCGCAACCGAAAGCCCCCCCCCCCCCCCCCCCCCCCCCCCCCCCCCCCCCACTGGCCAGCAATATTGGAATTGGTGCAGAGGTGGAATATTGCGTTGAGTAACCAGCCCTCCCGTGTGATGCTGGTCCCACTTAGTCTGGTAGCTATATAAAACTGTGTGACATAGTTTAGGATTACAGCATTTATTGCCCATTACGTAACTAGTCCTGGAGAAGGTGGGGTGAGCCTGGAACTACTGATCTGCTGATTAAGGCAGTAATAATAATAATAATAATTTTATTTATAGAGCACTTTAAAAACAAACATAGCTGCAACAAAGTGCTGTACATCACTAATCATTGACAAAAAATTAATACACACCAAAAATAACAATCAAAAGAAATAGTAGGAAAAGACATTTAAAATAAAGAAACATCAAAAACACCACAAACAGAAGCAAAGCCTCAGGCATGGTCAAAAGCCAGGGAGTACAAATGCGTTTTAACACTGGATTTGAAGATGGACAGTGAGGGGGCCTGTCTGATGTGCAGCGGCAGGTTGTTCCAGAGTGCCGGAGCAGCAACAGAGAAGGCTCTATCCCCTCTGAGCCTCCGACTAGACCTCGGTACCTCCAGGAGCAGCTGACCAGCTGACCTGAGGGACCGGGCAGGAGTGTATGGGTGGAGCAGCTCAGAGAGGTAAGGCGGGGCGAGCCCATTCAGAGATTTTGGTAGGGATGTCCAGGATTTCAACCCAGTGATGAGGAAGAACTAGCTGAAGAACTTCCAAATCAGGGTGGAGTGTGAGTTAGAAGGAGCCCAATAGATTGTTCCTCGGATAACCCTCACCTTGTCTTTATTGGTTGTTCAAGTCATAGGGTTCTAGAACTGTCTGGCACAGAAACAGGGTCTGTCGCCCACCTTGTCCATGTCAACCAAGTTCACATGCAGGACTTGTCCAAATTGCCTGCATTTGGCCCATATCGCCCTCAACCCTTCCTTTCCATACGTTGAAGGTGGAGAAAAAAGGTTTGATTGGCATCTGAGGGGTGATTTGTTACACAGTATGTGGGTGTATGGAACAAGCTGCCAGAGGATGTAATGTGTCGGAAAGAACTGCAGATGCTGGTTTAATTCGAAGGTAGACACAAAATGCTGTCGTAACTCAGCGGGACAGTCAACATCTCTGGAGAGAAGGAATGGTTGACGTTTTGGGTCAAGACAGTTTCTGGTCTGAAGAACGGTCTCGACCCGAAACGTCAAAGCCTTTGTCCTGTCAAAGCAAGTAATTGGATATTTTTAAGGTGGAGATTGATAGATTCTTGATTAGTAAGGGCGTCAGAGAAGGCAGGAAATGGAGTTGAGAGGTAAAGATAGTTCAGCCTTGTTTGAATGGCGGGGAAGCTGGATTGGCCTTGAAGGATACACAGAAAAGCTGGAGAAACTCAGCGGGTGCAGCAGCATCTATGGAGCGAAGGAAATAGGCAACGTTTCGGGCCGAAACCCTTCTTCAGACTGATCAGGGGTGGGGGTGGGTGGGGACAAGAAAGGGAAAAGGAGGAGTAGCCGGAAGGCTGGAGGGTGGGAGGAGACAGCAGGGGAGCTGAGGAAGGGGAGGAGACAGCAAGGGCTAACAGAATTGGGAGAAGTCGATGTTCATGCCCCCGGGGTGCAGACTCCCCAAACGGAATATGAGGTGCTGTTCCTCCAATTTCCGGTGCTGCTCGCTGTGGCCATGGAGGAGACCCAGGACAGAGAGGTCAGAGGCGGAGTGGGAGGGGGAGTTGAAGTGCTGAGCCACCGGGAGGTCAGCTAGGTTATTGCGGACCGAGCGGAGGTGTTCGGCGAAACGATCGCCCAACCTCCGCTTGGTCTCACCGATATAGATCTGCTGACATCTAGAGCAGCGGACGCAATAGATGAGGTTGGAAGAGATGCAGGTAAACCTCTGTCGCACCTGGAACGATTGCTTGGGTCCCTGAAAGTAGTTGAGGGGGGAGGTAAAGGGACAAGTGTTGCATCTGCTGCGGCCGCAAGGGAAAGTGCCCGGGGAGGGGGTGGACCGAGAGGGAAGGGAAGAATTGACAAGGGAGTTATGGAGGGAGCGGTCTTTGCGGAAGGCAGATATGGGGGGAGATGGGAAGATGTGGCCAGTAGTGGGGTCACGTTGGAGGTGGCGAAACTGACGGAGGATTATTTTTTGTATGTGATGGCTGGTGGGGTGAAAGGTGAGGACTAGGGTGACTCGGCCCTTGTTGCGAGTGCGGGGATGGGGAGAGAGAGCAGTGTTGCGGGGTATGGAAGAGACCCTGGTGCGAGCCTCATTTATGGTGGAGGAGGGGAACCCCCGTTCCCTGAATAGTGAGGACATTTCAGATGTCCTGGTGTGGAACGCCTCATCCGTGGAGCAGATACGGCGTAGACGGAGGAATTGGGAGTAGGGGATGGAGTCCTTACAGGAAGCAGGGTGGGAAGAAGTGTAGTCCAGATAGCCATGGGAGTCAGTGGGTTTATAGTGTATGTCGGTTAGAAGTCTATCACCTGCAATGGAGATAGTGAGGTCAAGGAATGGTAGGGAAGTGTCGGAGATGGTCCAGGTGTATTTCAGTGCCGGGTGGAAATTAGTGGTGAAGTGGATGAAGTCAGTCAGTTGTGTGCGGGTGCAGGAGGTGGCACCAAAGCAGTCGTCGATGTAGCGGAGGTAGAGGTTGGGGATGGGGCCCTGGTATGTATCGAACAAGGATTGTTCGACGTAACCTACAAATAGGCAGGCATAGCTGGGGCCCATGCGTGTGCCCATAGCTACGCCTTGTATTTGGAGGAAGTGGGAGGAGTCGAACTCGAAGTTATTGAGGGTAAGGACCAGCTCCGCTAGGCGGAGGAGAGTGTCAGTGGCTGGGTATGGGTTGCTTCTCTGGTCGAGGAAGAACCGGAGGGCTGTGAGACCATCGTGGTGGGGGATGGAGGTGTATAGTGATTGGACGTCCATGGTGAAGATGAGGGGGTGAGGGCCTAGAGAATTGAATGCGCGGAGACGACGGAGAGTGTCTGAGGTGTCTTGGACATAGGTAGGGAGGGATTTAACCAAGGGTGATAGGATGGAGTCAAGGTATTTGGAAATGAGTTCGGTGGGGCACGAACAGGCGGAGACAATGGGTCTTCCGGGACAATCTGGTTTGTGGATTTTAGGGAGAAGGTAAAATCGGGCTGTGCGGGGCTGGGGAACGATGAGGTTGGAGGCTCGGTCGGGTAGGGCATTGGAGTGGATGAAGTTGGTGATGGTGCTGGAGATGGTGGCCTGGTGCTCGTCAGTGGGGTCATGGTCCAGGGGTAAGTAGGAGGAGGTGTCCGATAGTTGGCGCGTGGCCTCAGCTTTGTAGAGATCGGCGCGCCAGACTACCACGGCACCTCCCTTGTCAGCGGGTTTGATAACCAAATCTGGGTTGTTGCGTAGTGAGTCGATGGCAGAGCGTTCCTGTGGTGAGAGATTGGAGTGAGACAGGGGAGTGGAGAAGTTGAGGCGGTTGATGTCGCGACGGCAGTTATTGATAAAAAGTTCTAAAGCCGGAAATTGGCCACGAGGGGGGTTCCACGAGGAGGGGGTGCGTTGGAGACGGGAAAAGGGGTCATCAGTGGGGGGCGAGGACTCCTTCCCATGGAAGAAAGCTGTGAGGCGGAGGCGACGGTAGAAGCGCTCCAAGTCGTGGTGTGCGCGGAATTCATTGAGGTGGGGACGGAGGGGGACAAAGGTAAGACCTCTGTTGAGGACAGACCGTTCGGTGTTGGAGAGGGGGAGGTCGGGGGGGATGGTGAAACACTCGACAGGGATGGGGGTTGGGTCCGGAGGAAGGCAGGTGGGGACGAGGCGATGTGTGGTGGGGGGTGTGGTGGGTGGTCAGGGGGGTGGGGGGGTGAGAGGGCTGTGGTGTGGGTGGGGAAGAGCAGGGGCCACACAGTTAGAGGGGGTGGGGGGAGGAGACTCACAGTTAGAGGGGGTGGGGGGAGGAGACTCAGTCGAACTGCCACTGAGGTGAGCAAGGCTGGGTCGACTAGCACTAGGACCCAGTGGAGTCAAACCCAGGAGAGAGGGAGTGAGCAGCGTGAGGGCTTCAGGCCCAGTGGAGAGTCCAGGCTCCAGGTAAGGCGACGGCTGTTGGTTGTAGGGGGGGAGGTGGAGTGGCGCGGGTCAGCGGACCCGATGGTGGTGGTCCAGAGGCGTGGGGTTAGGTATTAATTGATTGGTCATATTTAGGCTTTCCTGTTGTAAAGAGCCAATTGTAATGCATGATGGGATTTGGACAACTCCTATCATGCAAGGTTTTTTTTTATTTTTTAAAACGTCATCCGTTCCTTCTCTCCAGAGATGTTGCCTGTCCCGCTGAGTTACTACAGCATTTTGTGTTTACCTTTGATTTAAACCAGCATCTGCAGTTCTTTCCTACACATTACCTTCTCTGGCAGCTTGTTCCATACACCCACCTATGTAAAAAATTACCCATCCGATTCCATTCATTTTTTTTTCTCCACCTTCAACCTGTGTCCTCTGGTCCTCGATTCTACTCTGGGCAAGCGACTTAGTGCATCTCCCCGCTCTATTCCTCTCATGATCTTATACACCTCTATATGAGTGTGTACCTATCCCTCATATGATCTTATACACTTCTATATGAGTGAGTCTGCACCTTTGGGTGCTCATAGGGGTCCAGGGTCCCCACCCGTCCAGCCCCGTCTGGCCCAACCCAGTCCCAACCATCGCAGTTGAGTATAGGAGCAAAACGGTCCTTCTGCAGTTGTACAGGTCCCTTGTGAGACAACACCTGGAGTATTGTATGCAGTTTTGGCCTTTTGGCCTTCATAACAAAATGAGTTGAGTATAGGAGCAAGGAGGTCCTTCTGCAGTTGTACAGGGCCCTGGTGAGACTACACCTGGAGCATTGTGTGCAGTTTTGGTCTCCTAATTTGAGGAAGGACATTCTTGCTATTGAGGGAGCCCAGCGTAGGTTCACCAGGTTCATTCCAGGGATGGCAGGACTGTCATATGCAGAGAGAAAGGGGCGGCTGGGCTTGCATATTCTGGAGTTTAGAAGGATGAGAGGTGATCTTATTGAAACATATAAGATTGTCACGGGTTTGGACATCCTAGAGGCAGGAAACATGTTCCCGATGTTGGGGGAGTCCAGAACCAGGGGCCATACACAGTTTAAGAATAAGGGGTCGGCCATTTAGGACTGAGATGAGGAGAAACTTTTCCACCCAGAGAGTTGTGAATCTGTGGCCATTTAGGACTGAGATGAGGAGAAACTTTTCCACCCAGAGAGTTGTGAGTCTGTGGAATTCTCTGCCTCAGAGGGCGGTGGAGGCCGGTTCTCTGGATGCTTTCAAGAGAGAGCTAGATAGGGGTATTAAAAATATGGGGAGAAGGCATGCACGGGTTATTGAAGGGGGACGATCAGCCATAATCACAATGAATGGCGGTGCTGGCTCGAAGGGCCAAATGGCCTCCTCCTGCACTTATTTTCTATGTTTCTATATGATCACCCCCCCATCCTCCTGCACCACTAGATTCAGGAACAGCTTTCCCTCCCCGCAGTTACCAGGCTACTGAATGGTCCTGCCTAAGCTAGAATGTACTCACGATCATTCAACCGACCTCGTTGCGGGCCATGCACTTGTTGTGCTTGCATTTCTCTGTAGATGTAACACTATATTCTTCACTCTGCTTATTTTCTCCTCAACACTACCTGAGGGTCCGACCCCAAACATCACCTATCAATGTTCTCCAGGGATGCTGCCTGATCTGCTGAGTTACTTTGTATGGTCTTTGGCAATCTTTTTAAGTGAACTTTTTCAGCCTCATGACCGAATTCTGCTCCTATAACATATGAACTAATGAAGTTAACACGTTTGACTCTTGAATCGAAGCGTCACCCACCCCTCTGCCTCCAGCGTTCTTCCAACAGGATGTTTTCCTACAGTGGCGATCCGGGTTGGGGATGATTCAACTCCAAGAGCTACTACATGGAGCTTTCATAAGCCATAATATAACAGCCCTGCTCGATCAGCACCGCATCCACCACCCATACAGTCCCTCCCTCCACACCAGCGCACAGTGCACGGTGTACAGAATGCAATTTCAGTTACGTGACCAGCCGGAATTCCTAAACCTACGGCTTGAGTTACAGGGAGAGGTTGGATAGGCCAGGACTGTTATCTTTGGAGCATAGGGGGCGAAGAGGTGACCTTGTTGAGGTGTACAAGATCCAGTGCCAATGTATCTAACCAGAGGGATTAAGTGTAAGGTGAGAAGGGAGAGATTTAAGAGGCACCTTGGGAGCAACTATTTCACTTAGAGGGAGTCTGCATCTGGGATGCTCTGCCAGAGCGAACCGTAAAATTGAGAATATTCTGATTTTTTAAAACATTTGGATAAATATATGTTTAAGAGGGAACTGCAGATGCTGGAGAATCGAAGGTTACACAGAAAAGCTGGAGAAACTCAGCGGGTGCAGCAGCATCTATGGAGCGAAGGAAATAGGCAACGTTTCGGGCCGAAACCCTTCTTCAGACGAAGGGTTTCGGCCCGAAACGTTGCCTATTTCCTTCGCTCCATAGATGCTGCTGCACCCGCTGAGTTTCTCCAGCTTTTCTGGATAAATATATGGACTGATTCCTGGGATGTCAGGACTTTCATATATAGAAAGACTGGGTAGACTCGGCTTGGACTCGCTAGAATTTAAAATATTGAGGGGGGATCTTATAGAAAGTTACAAAATTCTTAAGGGGTTGGACAGACTAGATGCAGGAAGAATGTTTCCGATGTTGGGGAAGTCCAGAACAAGGGGTCACAGTTTAAGGATAAGGGGGAAGTTGTATGACCGAGATGAGAAAATCATTTTTCACACAGAGAGAGGTGAATATGTGGAATTCTCTGCCACAGAAGGTAGTTGAGGCCAGTTCATTGGCTATATTTAAGAGGGAGTTAGATGTGGCCCTTGTGGCTAAGGGGATCATGGGGTATGGAGAGAAGGCAGGTAAAGGATACTGAGTTGGATGATCAGCCATGATCATATTGAATGGTGGTGCAGGCTCGAAGGGCCGGATGGCCTACTCCTGCACCCATGTTCTATGTTTCTATGTCCTCTGATCCTCGATTCTACTCTGGGTAAGAGACTTAGTGCATCTCACCGATCTATACCTCTCATGATCTTAGACACCTCTATATGGAGAGAAGGCAGGCAAGGGTTATTGATGGGGGACGATCAGCCATGATCACAATGAATGGCGGTGCTGGCTCGAAGGGGCGAATGGCCTACTCCTGCATCTATTTTCTATGTTTCTATATGGAGTTGTTTTTCATTCTTTGCCAAAAGCCAGTCACCGCAGTGACATCCGCTGGGCCCATTCTTATCTGATTAACCTCTTCAACTTCCTAAATAAACATGTAAGAGAGCAGCGAACTATTCAATTTACATTAAAAAAAACCTTATTCCATCAAGTGTCAGTTTAGTTTAGTTTTGAAATAAAGTGCGGAAACAGGCCCTTCGGCCCACCGAATCCACGCCGACCAGCGATCTCCGCATACTAACACTATCCTACACACCAGGGTATGTGTTGTGATTTCCTTGGCAAAACAACATGTTTCACAGTTTGTCCATTCTCGTGACAATAATAAATCGTAACCAATAAACCGTGAGTTAATTTTATTGCTGATATCTCCATCGCTGCCATTAATCACCCGCCCAGTTTTGTTGATCTCGTGACAAACGCCCCTTTGGCCAGGATGTGGTCGAGGGTGGAGGCTCCAAGACGTGGTCGAAGAGGGAAGCTCCAGGGGGAGGGGCTCCAGCCCTCATCTGCCCCACAACAACAGGGCGAGCGCTGCTACTTAAGGCGGGGAAAGGCATTGGGGGGGAGCAGAGCTGTTGAAGGGAGGCAGTGGGGAGAGCTCTGACTTCGCGGAAAGCAGCAGGAAGGAGGCGACACAAAGTATATACGACACAAGGTAAAGGTTTAGCTGAATGATGGCGGGCATGTGTGAGTACGAAGGAGAGATAACTATGAAATGCTGCGATGGTTTAGAGGAGTAGAGTGCAGACTCTGTCACACAGGGCAGAGCTGCCATGGATGCTGTCTGGTCCGCTGTGCTGGTATGCTCCAGCTCTTGGTGTTTGGACTACAGCTGTAGGAGCGTCTAGCTGCAGCCCTTGACTGGCCATGTCGAGTGGCTGGAGCTGGTCACCTCAGCATGGTACTGGGGAATGTGGGCGTGGGACGTGATCACGCCTGAGGTGCAGGCAGAGAGAAAAGGGGAAGGGAGAAGGAAGAGAGGCAGGAATCCTCCAGGGCCATTCCCCTCCACAACAGGTAGATTACTTTGGATACTGTTGGGGAGATGCTGGTATGCGGAAAGCAGCAGTAGCAACTGGGTCTGTGGCACCAGGCCTGGCTGCGGCACAACGGGCAAGGGTGGCATAGTGCTAGCTGACTCCTTAGTTGGGGGACACACAAGTGGTTCTATGGCAGCAATGGAGTCCCCAGAATGGAGAGAAGCCCCCCCCCCCTCCAGTGCAGGGCTACCCCAGTGTGTGACACAGTGTAGTTACCCCAGTGTGTGTTACAGTGTAGTTACCCCAGTGTGTGTCACAGTGTAGTTACCCCAGTGTGTGTCACAGTGTAGTTACCCCAGTGTGTGTCACAGTGTAGTTACCCCAGTGTGTGTCACAGTGTAGTTACCCCAGTGTGTGACACAGTGTAGTTACCCCAGTGTGTGTTACAGTGTAGTTACCCCAGTGTGTGTCACAGTGTAGTTACCCCAGTGTGTGTCACAGTGTAGTTACCCCAGTGTGTGACACAGTGTAGTTACCCCAGTGTGTGGCAGTGCAGTAAATTTAAAGTAGCACTTTCTTCCCAATAACCCTTTCTGGCTTAATCCCTCCCTTCACCACCTCCAGTTTAAATTCCAGATGGAATATTTTGGAGGACCAAGTAACCAAGAAGAACCAAGGACACTTGGAAACAGAGTGCCTCATCCACAGAGTCTCAGATGATCAGGCAACGGAGAGAGAATCACACACAGGATAGGCGGGTGTGGGACTGGGGAGATTGGTCCACTGGCACTCGAACAGATTGGATGGGCTGAGCAGCCTCTCGCTGCGTGTCATCATTCTTACTGCTCGCCCCGCGACTGCTCCGCTCGCACCCTGCCCGCTGGAAAGGTGGTGGCGGGAGAGAGTTGTCGAGGGAGGGAGGAGAGCGACCCACAGCCCACCCCGTGTGCGTGTGTTACCCAGTGCAGAGGAGTAAGTTAGCGGAATCTCCTCATTATGATATTTGCTCCACAAGGACGTCTCCCGCAGTCACACCCCCCACTTCGCCTCTGACCGACACCTCCCTCCTCCAATCACCGCGTTGAATCATCATGTCCAACCCCCACTGCCTGCTGACAGACGCCTCTCTCGTCCAATCGGCGCCCTCGATCATCACTCCCCCACCCCCACTGTCTCGCGGAAAGCGTAAGTTTTTAATTAAAATGTTTTTCACCGAATTTCAAAATCCGGATTACAAAGCATTATCGCCCACCTCCCAAAACATGGGAGATTTCCGTCCGTGATTGTGTTCTGATTTTATTCTCCCCAAATTCACAGGAATTATCTAGATTCCACCGCTAACCTGCACGGGGTTCTGGGAGGGGGGGGGGGGGGGGGGGGGCGGGTCAATTAGCCTACCGACGAGGACGTCTGTGTAAACACGCGGGGGGATCCCACGGCTGTCACACGGAGACATGTGAACCCCGCGCA
Organism: Leucoraja erinaceus; assembly: GCF_028641065.1. NCBI lineage: Eukaryota > Metazoa > Chordata > Chondrichthyes > Rajiformes > Rajidae > Leucoraja > Leucoraja erinaceus. The sequence goes on along the minus strand of NC_073378.1, from coordinate 138,343,645 downwards.
TCGAACACCTAACGTTAGGATTGAACCTACGCTGCGCAACTCCAAGGCAATGGATCTATGTACTGTTCGCCGCCCTAACATGGGTTCGGGCAGGGATGTTCTAGTATGTTTTTTACTCAAGATTCCAGCATCTGCAGTCTATTCTTTAGCTTTTTTTGGCATTGTTATTTTTAATGAATACGGCGCTTACTCCGTGTGCCGATGGAGCAGTTTCCGTGCTGTATCTCTCTGTGACTATGACTGCGTGGGCCGAAGGGCCTGTCTCCGTGCTGTATCTATCTGTGACTATGACTGGGTGGGCCGAAGGGCCTGTCTCCGTGCTGTATCTATCTGTGACTATGACTGCGTGGGCCGAAGGGCCTGTCTCCGTGCTGTATCTATCTGTGACTATGACTGGGTGGGCCGAAGGAGCTGTTTCCATGCTGTATCTCTGGGTGGGCCGAAGCAAAAGGATTTGAGTATAGAAACATAGAAACGTAGAAATTAGGTGCAGGAGTAGGCCATTCGGCCCTTCGAACCTGCACCGCCATTCAATATGATCATGGCTGATCATCCAACTCCGTATCCCGTACCTGCCTTCTCTCCATACCCCCTGATCCCCTTAGCCACAAGGGCCACATCTAACTCCCTCTTAAATATAGCCAATGAACCGGCCTCAACTACCCTCTGTGGCAGAGTTCCAGAGATTCACCACTCTCTGTGTGCAAAAAGTTCTTCTCATCTCGGTTTTAAAGGATGTCCCCCTTATCCTTAAGCTGTGACCCCTTGTCCTGGACTTCCCCAACATCGAGAACAATTTTCCTGCATCTAGCCTGTCCAACCCCTTAAGAATTTTGTAAGTTTCTATAAGATCCCCTCTCAATCTCCTAAATTCTAGAGAGTATAAACCATGTCTATCCAGTCTTTCTTCATAAGACAGTCCTGACATCCCAGGAATCAGTCTGGTGAACCTTCTCTGCACTCCCTTTATGGCAATAATGTCCTTCCTCAGATTTGGAGACCAAAACTGTACTAATACTCCAGGTGTGGTCTCACCAAGACCCTGTGCAACTGCAGTAGAACCACCCTGCTCCTATACTCAAATCCTTTTGCAATGAAAGCTAACATACCATTCGCTTTCTTTACTGCCAAGTCGAAAGCCAGTCACCGCAGTGACATCCGCTGGGCCCATTCTTATCTGATTAACCTCTTCAACTTCCTAAATAAACATGTAAGAGAGCAGCGAACTATTCAATTTACATTAAAAAAAACCTTATTCCATCAAGTGTCAGTTTAGTTTAGTTTTGAAATAAAGTGCGGAAACAGGCCCTTCGGCCCACCGAATCCACGCCGACCAGCGATCTCCGCATACTAACACTATCCTACACACCAGGGTATGTGTTGTGATTTCCTTGGCCAGCACGCAAAACAACATGTTTCACAGTTTGTCCATTCTCGTGACAATAATAAATCGTAACCAATAAACCGTGAGTTAATTTTATTGCTGATATCTCCATCGCTGCCATTAATCACCCGCCCAGTTTTGTTGATCTCGTGACAAACGCCCCTTTGGCCAGGATGTGGTCGAGGGTGGAGGCTCCAAGACGTGGTCGAAGAGGGAAGCTCCAGGGGGAGGGGCTCCAGCCCTCATCTGCCCCACAACAACAGGGCGAGCGCTGCTACTTAAGGCGGGGAAAGGCATTGGGGGGGAGCAGAGCTGTTGAAGGGAGGCAGTGGGGAGAGCTCTGACTTCGCGGAAAGCAGCAGGAAGGAGGCGACACAAAGTATATACGACACAAGGTAAAGGTTTAGCTGAATGATGGCGGGCATGGGTGAGTACGAGGGAGAGATAACTATGAAATGCTGCGATGGTTTAGAGGAGTAGAGTGTAGACTTTGTCACACAGGGCAGAGCTGCCATGGATGCTGCCTGGTCCGCTGTGCTGGTCTGCTCCAGCTCTTGTTGTTTGGACTACAGCTGTAGGAGCGTCTAGCTGCAGCCCTTGACTGGCCATGTCGAGTGGCTGGAGCTGGTCACCTCAGCATGGTACTGGGGAATGTGGGCGTGGGACGTGATCACGCCTGAGGCGCAGGCAGAGAGAAAAGGGGAAGGGAGGAGGAAGAGAGGCAGGAATCCTCCAGGGCCATTCCCCTCCACAACAGGTAGATTACTTTGGATACTGTTGGGGAGATGCCGGTATGCGGAAAGCAGCAGTAGCAACTGGGTCTGTGGCACCAGGCCTGGCTGCGGCACAACGGGCAAGGGTGGCATAGTGCTAGCTGACTCCTTAGTTGGGGGACACACAAGTGGTTCTATGGCAGCAATGGAGTCCCCAGAATGGAGAGAAGCCCCCCCCCCCCTCCAGTGCAGGGCTACCCCAGTATGTGACACAGTGTAGTTACCCCAGTGTGTGTCACAGTGTAGTTACCCCAGTATATGACACAGTGCAGGGCAACCCCAGTGTGTGTCACAGTGTAGTTACCCCAGTGTGTGTCACAGTGTAGTTACCCCAGTGTGTGACACAGTGTAGTTACCCCAATGTGTGGCAGTGCAGTAAATTTAAAGTAGCACTTTCTTCCCAATAACCCTTCCTGGCTTAATCCCTCCCTTCACCACCTCCAGTTTAAATTCCAGATGGAATATTTTGGAGGACCAAGTAACCAAGAAGAACCAAGGACACTTGGAAACAGAGTGCCTCATCCACAGAGTCTCAGATGATCAGGCAACGGAGAGAGAATCACACACAGAATAGGCGGGTGTGGGACTGGGGAGATTGGTCCACTGGCACTCGAACAGATTGGATGGGCTGAGCAGCCTCTCGCTGCGTGTCATCATTCTTACTGCTCGCCCCGCGACTGCTCCGCTCGCACCCTGCCCGCTGGAAAGGTGGTGGCGGGAGAGAGTTGTCGAGGGAGGGAGGAGAGCGACCCACAGCCCACCCCGTGTGCGTGTGTTACCCAGTGCAGAGGAGTAAGTTAGCGGAATCTCCTCATTATGATATTTGCTCCACAAGGACGTCTCCCGCAGTCACACCCCCCCACTTCGCCTCTGACCGACACCTCCCTCCTCCAATCACCGCGTTGAATCATCATGTCCAACCCCCACTGCCTGCTGACAGACGCCTCTCTCGTCCAATCGGCGCCCTCGATCATCACTCCCCCACCCCCACTGTCTCGCGGAAAGCGTAAGTTTTTAATTAAAATGTTTTTCACCGAATTTCAAAATCCGGATTACAAAGCATTATCGCCCACCTCCCAAAACATGGGAGATTTCCGTCCGTGATTGTGTTCTGATTTTATTCTCCCCAAATTCACAGGAATTATCTAGATTCCACCGCTAACCTGCACGGGGTTCTGGGAGGGGGGGGGGGGGGGGGGGGCGGTCAATTAGCCTACCGACGAGGACGTCTGTGTAAACACGCGGGGGGATCCCACGGCTGTCACACGGAGACATGTGAACCCCGCGCATCGAACACCTAACGTTAGGATTGAACCTACGCTGCGCAACTCCAAGGCAATGGATCTATGTACTGTTCGCCGCCCTAACATGGGTTCGGGCAGGGATGTTCTAGTATGTTTTTTACTCAAGATTCCAGCATCTGCAGTCTATTCTTTAGCTTTTTTTGGCATTGTTATTTTTAATGAATACGGCGCTTACTCCGTGTGCCGATGGAGCTGTTTCCGTGCTGTATCTCTCTGTGACTATGACTGCGTGGGCCGAAGGGCCTGTCTCCGTGCTGTATCTATCTGTGACTATGACTGGGTGGGCCGAAGGGCCTGTCTCCGTGCTGTATCTATCTGTGACTATGACTGCGTGGGCCGAAGGGCCTGTCTCCGTGCTGTATCTATCTGTGACTATGACTGGGTGGGCCGAAGGAGCTGTTTCCATGCTGTATCTCTGGGTGGGCCGAAGCAAAAGGATTTGAGTATAAAAACATAGAAACGTAGAAATTAGGTGCAGGAGTAGGCCATTCGGCCCTTCGAACCTGCACCGCCATTCAATATGATCATGGCTGATCATCCAACTCCGTATCCCGTACCTGCCTTCTCTCCATACCCCCTGATCCCCTTAGCCACAAGGGCCACATCTAACTCCCTCTTAAATATAGCCAATGAACCGGCCTCAACTACCCTCTGTGGCAGAGTTCCAGAGATTCACCACTCTCTGTGTGCAAAAAGTTCTTCTCATCTCGGTTTTAAAGGATGTCCCCCCTTATCCTTAAGCTGTGACCCCTTGTCCTGGACTTCCCCAACATCGAGAACAATTTTCCTGCATCTAGCCTGTCCAACCCCTTAAGAATTTTGTAAGTTTCTATAAGATCCCCTCTCAATCTCCTAAATTCTAGAGAGTATAAACCATGTCTATCCAGTCTTTCTTCATAAGACAGTCCTGACATCCCAGGAATCAGTCTGGTGAACCTTCTCTGCACTCCCTTTATGGCAATAATGTCCTTCCTCAGATTTGGAGACCAAAACTGTACTAATACTCCAGGTGTGGTCTCACCAAGACCCTGTGCAACTGCAGTAGAACCACCCTGCTCCTATACTCAAATCCTTTTGCAATGAAAGCTAACATACCATTCGCTTTCTTTACTGCCAAGTCGAAAGCCAGTCACCGCAGTGACATCCGCTGGGCCCATTCTTATCTGATTAACCTCTTCAACTTCCTAAATAAACATGTAAGAGAGCAGCGAACTATTCAATTTACATTAAAAAAAACCTTATTCCATCAAGTGTCAGTTTAGTTTAGTTTTGAAATAAAGTGCGGAAACAGGCCCTTCGGCCCACCGAATCCACGCCGACCAGCGATCTCCGCATACTAACACTATCCTACACACCAGGGTATGTGTTGTGATTTCCTTGGCCAGCACGCAAAACAACATGTTTCACAGTTTGTCCATTCTCGTGACAATAATAAATCGTAACCAATAAACCGTGAGTTAATTTTATTGCTGATATCTCCATCGCTGCCATTAATCACCCGCCCAGTTTTGTTGATCTCGTGACAAACGCCCCTTTGGCCAGGATGTGGTCGAGGGTGGAGGCTCCAAGACGTGGTCGAAGAGGGAAGCTCCAGGGGGAGGGGCTCCAGCCCTCATCTGCCCCACAACAACAGGGCGAGCGCTGCTACTTAAGGCGGGGAAAGGCATTGGGGGGGAGCAGAGCTGTTGAAGGGAGGCAGTGGGGAGAGCTCTGACTTCGCGGAAAGCAGCAGGAAGGAGGCGACACAAAGTATATACGACACAAGGTAAAGGTTTAGCTGAATGATGGCGGGCATGGGTGAGTACGAGGGAGAGATAACTATGAAATGCTGCGATGGTTTAGAGGAGTAGAGTGTAGACTTTGTCACACAGGGCAGAGCTGCCATGGATGCTGCCTGGTCCGCTGTGCTGGTCTGCTCCAGCTCTTGTTGTTTGGACTACAGATGTAGGAGCGGTCTAGCTGCAGCCCTTGACTGGCCATGTCGAGTGGCTGGAGCTGGTCACCTCAGCATGGTACTGGGGAATGTGGGCGTGGGACGTGATCACGCCTGAGGCGCAGGCAGAGAGAAAAGGGGAAGGGAGGAGGAAGAGAGGCAGGAATCCTCCAGGGCCATTCCCCTCCACAACAGGTAGATTACTTTGGATACTGTTGGGGAGATGCTGGTATGCGGAAAGCAGCAGTAGCAACTGGGTCTGTGGCACCAGGCCTGGCTGCGGCACAACGGGCAAGGGTGGCATAGTGCTAGCTGACTCCTTAGTTGGGGGACACACAAGTGGTTCTATGGCAGCAATGGAGTCCCCAGAATGGAGAGAAGCCCCCCCCCCCCCCCCCTCCAGTGCAGGGCTACCCCAGTATGTGACACAGTGTAGTTACCCCAGTGTGTGTCACAGTGTAGTTACCTCAGTATATGACACAGTGCAGGGCAACCCCAGTGTGTGTCACAGTGTAGTTACCCCAGTGTGTGTCACAGTGTAGTTACCCCAGTGTGTGTCACAGTGTAGTTACCCCAGTGTGTGTCACAGTGTAGTTACCCCAGTGTGTGACACAGTGTAGTTACCCCAATGTGTGGCAGTGCAGTAAATTTAAAGTAGCACTTTCTTCCCAATAACCCTTCCTGGCTTAATCCCTCCCTTCACCACCTCCAGTTTAAATTCCAGATGGAATATTTTGGAGGACCAAGTAACCAAGAAGAACCAAGGACACTTGGAAACAGAGTGCCTCATCCACAGAGTCTCAGATGATCAGGCAACGGAGAGAGAATCACACACAGGATAGGCGGGTGTGGGACTGGGGAGATTGGTCCACTGGCACTCGAACAGATTGGATGGGCTGAGCAGCCTCTCGCTGCGTGTCATCATACTTACTGCTCGCCCCGCGACTGCTCCGCTCGCACCCTGCCCGCTGGAAAGGTGGTGGCGGGAAAGAGTTGTCGAGGGAGGGAGGAGAGCGACCCACAGCCCACCCCGTGTGCGTGTGTTACCCAGTGCAGAGGAGTAAGTTAGCGGAATCTCCTCATTATGATATTTGCTCCACAAGGACGTCTCCCGCAGTCACACCCCCCACTTCGCCTCTGACCGACACCTCCCTCCTCCAATCACCGCGTTGAATCATCATGTCCAACCCCCACTGCCTGCTGACAGACGCCTCTCTCGTCCAATCGGCGCCCTCGATCATCACTCCCCCACCCCCACTGTCTCGCGGAAAGCGTAAGTTTTTAATTAAAATGTTTTTCACCGAATTTCAAAATCCGGATTACAAAGCATTATCGCCCACCTCCCAAAACATGGGAGATTTCCGTCCGTGATTGTGTTCTGATTTTATTCTCCCCAAATTCACAGGAATTATCTAGATTCCACCGCTAACCTGCACGGGTTCTGGGAGGGGGGGGGGGGGGGGGGGGGGGGCGGTCAATTAGCCTACCGACGAGGACGTCTGTGTAAACACGCGGGGGGATCCCACGGCTGTCACACGGAGACATGTGAACCCCGCGCATCGAACACCTAACGTTAGGATTGAACCTACGCTGCGCAACTCCAAGGCAATGGATCTATGTACTGTTCGCCGCCCTAACATGGGTTCGGGCAGGGATGTTCTAGTATGTTTTTTACTCAAGATTCCAGCATCTGCAGTCTATTCTTTAGCTTTTTTTGGCATTGTTATTTTTAATGAATACGGCGCTTACTCCGTGTGCCCATGGAGCTGTTTCCGTGCTGTATCTCTCTGTGACTATGACTGCGTGGGCCGAAGGGCCTGTCTCCGTGCTGTATCTATCTGTGACTATGACTGGGTGGGCCGAAGGGCCTGTCTCCGTGCTGTATCTATCTGTGACTATGACTGCGTGGGCCGAAGGGCCTGTCTCCGTGCTGTATCTATCTGTGACTATGACTGGGTGGGCCGAAGGAGCTGTTTCCATGCTGTATCTCTGGGTGGGCCGAAGCAAAAGGATTTGAGTATAGAAACATAGAAACGTAGAAATTAGGTGCAGGAGTAGGCCATTCGGCCCTTCGAACCTGCACCGCCATTCAATATGATCATGGCTGATCATCCAACTCCGTATCCCGTACCTGCCTTCTCTCCATACCCCCTGATCCCCTTAGCCACAAGGGCCACATCTAACTCCCTCTTAAATATAGCCAATGAACTGGCCTCAACTACCCTCTGTGGCAGAGTTCCAGAGATTCACCACTCTCTGTGTGCAAAAAGTTCTTCTCATCTCGGTTTTAAAGGATGTCCCCTTATCCTTAAGCTGTGACCCCTTGTCCTGGACTTCCCCAACATCGAGAACAATTTTCCTGCATCTAGCCTGTCCAACCCCTTAAGAATTTTGTAAGTTTCTATAAGATCCCCTCTCAATCTCCTAAATTCTAGAGAGTATAAACCATGTCTATCCAGTCTTTCTTCATAAGACAGTCCTGACATCCCAGGAATCAGTCTGGTGAACCTTCTCTGCACTCCCTTTATGGCAATAATGTCCTTCCTCAGATTTGGAGACCAAAACTGTACTAATACTCCAGGTGTGGTCTCACCAAGACCCTGTGCAACTGCAGTAGAACCACCCTGCTCCTATACTCAAATCCTTTTGCAATGAAAGCTAACATACCATTCGCTTTCTTTACTGCCTGCTGCACCTGCATGCCTACCTTCAATGACTGGTGTACCATCACACCCAGGTCTCGCTGCATCTCCCCCTTTCCCAATCGTCCACCATTTAGATAATAGTCTGCTTTCCTGTTTTTGCCACCAAAATGGATAACCTCACATGTATCCACATTATACTGCATCTGCCAAACATTTGCCCACTCACCCAGCCTATCCAAGTCACCTTGCAGTCTCCTAGCATCCTCCTCACAGCTAACACTGCCCCCCAGCTTAGTGTCATCCGCAAACTTGGGGATATTGCCTTCAATTCCCTCATCCAGATCATTAATATATATTGTAAATAGCTGGGGTCCCAGCACTGAGCCTTGCGGTACCCCACTAGTCACTGCCTGCCATTGTGAAAAGGACCCCTTTACTCCTACTCTTTGCTTCCTGTTTGCCAGCCAGTTCTCTATCCACATCAATACTGAACCCCCAATGCCGTGTGCTTTAAGTTTGTATACTAATCTCTTATGTGGGACCTTGTCAAAAGCCTTCTGGAAGTCCAGATACACCACATCCACTGGTTCTCCCCTATCCACGCTACTAGTTACATCCTCGAAACATTCTATAAGATTCGTCAGACATGATTTGCCTTTCGTAAACCCATGCTGACTTTGTCCAATGATTTCACCACTTTCTAAATGTGCTGCTATCCCTTCTTTAATAACTGACTCTAGCAGTTTTCCCACTACCGGTGTTAGACTAACTGGTCTGTAATTCCCCGTTTTCTCTCTCCCTCCCTTCTTAAAAAGTGGGGTTACGTTTGCTACACGCCAATCCTCAGGAACTACTCCAGAATCTAAAGAGTTTTGAAAGATTATTACTAATGCATCCACTATTTCTGGAGATACTTCCTTAAGTACTCTGGGATGTAGCCTATCTGGCCCTGGGGATTTATCGGCCTTTAATCCATTCAATTTACCCAACACCACTTCCCGGCTAACCTGGATTTCACTCAATTCCTCCAACTCCTTTGACCCGCGGTCCCCTGCTATTTTCGGAAAATTATTTATGTCTTCCTTAGTGAAGACGGAACCAAAGTAGTTATTCAATTGGTCCGCCATATCCTTGTTCCCCATGATCAACTCACCTGTTTCTGACTGCAAGGGACCTACATTTGTTTTAACTAATCTCTTTCTTTTCACATATCTATAAAAACATTTGCAGTCAGTTTTTATGTTCCCTGCCAGTTTTCTTTCATAATTTATTTTTCCTTTCCTAATTAAGCCCTTTGTCCTCCTCTGCTGGTCTCTGAATTTCTCCCAGTCCTCCGGTATGCTGCTTTTTCTGGCTAATTTGTACGCATCATCCTTCGCTTTGATACTATCCCTGATTTCCCTTGTTATCCACGGATGTACTACCTTCCCTGATTTATTATTTTGCCAAACTGGGATGAACAATTGTTGTAGTTCATCCATGTAGTCTTTAAATGTCTTCCATTGTATATCCACCGTCAACCCTTTTAGAATTAATTGCCAGTCAATCTTGGCCAATTCACTTCTCATACCCTCAATGTTACCTTTCTTTAAGTTCAGAACCATTGTTTCTGAATTAACAATGTCACTCTCCATCCTAATTAAGAACTCAACCATATTATAGTCACTCTTGCCCAACGGGGCACGTACAACAAGATTGCTAACTAACCCTTCCTCATTACTCAATACCCAGTCTAAAATAGCCTGCTCTCTCGTTGGTTCCTCTACATGTTGATTTAGATAACTATCCCGCATACATTCCAAGAAATCCTCTTCCTCAGCACCCCTGCCAATTTAATTCACCCAATCTATATGTAGATTGAAGCCACCCATTATAACTGTTTTGCCTTTGTCGCACGCATTTCTAATTTCCTGTTTGATACCATCTCCAACTTCACTACTACTGTAAGGTGGCCTGTACACAACACCCACCAGCGTTTTCTGTCCCTTAGTGTTTCGCAGCTCTACCCATACCGATTCCACATCCTCCAAACTAATGTCCTTCCTTTCCATTGCATTAATCTCCTCTCTAATCAGTAACGCTACCCCACCTCCTTTTCCTTTCTCTCTATCCCTCCTGAATATTGAATATTCCTGGATGTTCAGCTCCCAGCCTTGGTCACCCTGGAGCCATGCCTCCGTGATCCCAACTATATCATAGTCATTAATAGCTATCTGCACATTCAACTCATCCACCTTATTACGAATGCTCCTTGCATTGAGACACAAAGCCTTCAGGTTTGTTTTTACAACACTCGTACCCCTTATACAATTATGTTGAAAAGTGGACCTTTTTGATTTTTTGCCCGGGTTTTGTCTGCCTGCCACTTTTACTTTTTACCTTGCTACCTATTGCTTCTACCCTCATGTTACACCCCTCGGTCTCTACGCTCACACATTTAAGAAACCCTTTCCCTTTAACTCCATCCTCCACTATCCCATTCGACACCCCACCCCCCTTATTCAGTTTAAAGCCATCCGTGTAGCAGTGGCAAACCTGCCTGCCAAAATGCTGGTCCCACACCTGTTAAGATGCAATCCGTCCCTTTTGTACAGTTCCCCCTTACCCCAAAACAGATCCCAGTGATCTAAGAATCTAAATCCCTGCCCCGTGCACCAATTCCTCAGCCACGCGTTCAGGTCCCGTATCTCCCTGTTCCTGCTCTCGCCAGCACGAGGAACTGGAAGCAAACCGGAGATAACAACCCTGGAGGTCCTGCTTTTCAACATTTTTCCGAGCTCTCTAAAGTCACGCTACAGAATATTCATCCCCTTCTTTCCGACATCGTTTGTGCCGACATGCACTACCACTTCCGGCTGTTCACCTTCGCCCTTGTGGATTTTCTGCACTCTGTCCGTGACATCCTGGATCCTGGCACCGGGATGGCAGCACACCATCCTCGCATCCCGTCTGTTGCCGCAGAAACCCCTGTCCGTACCTCTCACGATGGAGTCTCCCACTACAATGGCCTTGCCTGCCTTAGGCCTTTTTGGTTTTGGCTCAACAGCCCTATTCGCATCGCAAGCCAGTCCGCCGCTCAGTGTAAACACGTCTTCTGTCCCAACAGCTTCTAAGCGGGTGAACCTGTTTACAAGAGGTACACCACCCGGGGACGTTGGCATTCCATGCTTCCCTCCCTTTCTCACTGTCTCCCACCTTCTCTCTTCCAGTACCTTAGGTGTAACAATCGTACTGTAGGACTTGTCGAGGAACGACTCCGTTTCTCGTACGAACCGGAGGTCATCCACTTGCTTCTCCAGTTCCCCAACACGGCCCTTCAGGAGCTCCACCTGGATGCATTTTTCGCATTTGTAGGAGCCAGAGGCACCAGCAGTGTCCTTGACCTCCCACATACTGCAAGCATTGCACTGAATCAGCTTGCCTGACATCTCCTTCTTTCGTCTCTACCTCTCAAGCGTATTGCGTGGTCTCCTCTCCAAAGTCTCGCACTTTACTCACAGAGGACTTCCCTCACTAGGCCGCTCCTCACTGCCGCTCGCTAAGAGCCGTCTTGCTTAAATTGACTGATAAATTGCCTGATTTACCAATTTACAAAGCAAATTCCTCAGTTTTCAACTGTTTTACCACACTGACTCACTTCTCTCCTCCCACTTGGGCTAGAGCCAATCAGTCGTATCTCTTGCTAATCTGCTGCTGCTGTTCCTCCCAAATCTACAGCGGTTCTGAACAAAGGCTTGCCTGGCCTTGGCCTTTACTCAAACTTTTTTCACCCCTCTCCTCCCACTTGGGCTAGAGCCAATCAGTCGTATCTCTTGCTAATCTGCTGCTGCTGTTCCTCCCAAATCTACAGCAGTTCTGAACAAAGACTTGCCTGGCCTTGGCCTTTACTTAAACTGTTTTCACCCCTCTCCTCCCACTTGGGCTAGAGCCAATCAGTCGTATCCTTTGCTAATCTGCTGCTGCTGTTCCTCCCAAATCTACAGCAGTTCTGAACCGCTGTATAAGAGCAGGGAGGTTCTACTGCTGTTGTACAGGGTCTTGGTGAGACCACACCTGGAGTATTGCGTACAGTGTTGGTCTCCTAATCTGAGGAAAGACATTCTTAACATAGAGGGAGTACAGAGAAGGTTCACCAGACTGATTCCTGGGATGGCAGGACTTTCATAATAAGAAATACTGGATAGACTCGGCTTGTACGAGCTATAATTTAGAAGATTGAGGTGGGATCTTATAGAAACGTACAAAATTCTTAAGGGGTTGGACAGGCTAGATGCAGGGAGATTATTCCCGATGTTGGGCAAGTCCAGGACTAGTGGGTCACAGTTTAAGGATAAGAGGGAAGTATTTTAGGACCGAGATGAGAAATCATTTTTTACACAGAGTGGTGAATCTGTGGAATTCTATGCCACAGAAGGTAGTTGAGGCCAGTTCATTGGTTATATTTAAGAGTTAGATGTGGCCCTTGTGGCTAAAGGGATCAGGGGGTATGGAGAGAAGGTAAGGATGGGATACTGAGTTGGATGATCAGCCATGATCATATTGAATGGCAGTGCAGGCTCGAAGCGCCGAATGGCCTAGTCCTGCACCTATTTTCCATGTAAGAGCCTATTGCCGTGCTGTATTAATCTGTGACTATGTCTGGATGGACCTAAGGACCTGTTGTCGTGCTGTATCTCTCAGTGACTCGTCACCTGTCTGCTCTTGGCGTGACCGTCTGCTTCATTCGAGTTTGACCTCCGTAGCCGCGACATGGCACAGGATTTAGTTCAAACATTAATCTTGTTCTCTATTAACTTCCCCCACTTTCCCTTTCCCCCACCTCCCTCCCTCCGCCTTTACAATTCCCCCCCCCCCCCTTCTCCCGTTATCTGACATCCCTTTACCCCCCTTTCACCGCCAGCCTTTTGCACCTACTCAGCCCATCTGCCAATGACCCTCCCGCCTGTATCCACCTATCACTTGCCAGGCTTTGTCCTGCCCCACCTGTTTTCCAGCCCTCCCCCCCCTCCTCCCCGCACCCGGTCAGACTGAAGAAGGGTCGCGACCCGAATCTTTGTCTGTCCATTACCTCCACAGGTGCTGCCTGAGCCGCCGAGTTGCTCCAACGCTGTTGTTTTTGTTTGAGATTCCAGCATCTTCAGTTTTTCGTGTCTCCGTTAATCTGGGTCTGTTTGAACTGTTTCTTTCCAGCAGCGGCGCGGCGCAGACCACGGAGTCCCAGGATCCAGGCCCAGTCATGGAGAACAGCGCGGAACTGCTTAGAGCTTCGGCGCAGCTAGCGGAGAACATGGCGAAGGCAGGTGTAGCGATGGGGCTGTTGCAGGATGTAGCCAAGTTCGCTGCCACGGCCGGTGTGTTGTCGGGAATCTTCCAGGTGGGCGGCGCCATTCTGAAGCTGGTGATGGGAAACCAGGACAGCCCGGAGCTGAAATATATGAAGGAGCAGTTCCAGATCGTCAGGAACAAACTGGATGTGATTTCTGATCAGATCGGGCAGGTGCTGTTGGAGATCGAGAGGAGCACGATCAACAACCAGTACTTCCCCATCGAGGAGAACCTCAAGAACCAGTTCCGCAAATACATGGAGATCCTGAGCTCAGCGCCCCAGTTTCGCGACAAGGAGCGAGACGAGTTCCTCGCACACTACGACGCTACCAAGGGCGACCAGAACCTGCACACGCTCTTCGACGCGGTCATGGGCTTCTCCGCCGTCTTTGGGAAGCCCATCCTGGAGACGGCCATGAGCTACGACCAAAGGAACCGGCGCCTGATGGAAGTCATGTGTTGCCGGCTGAAGGAGCTCTTCTGCATCGGTCTGATCGCTCTCCTGGGCCACGCCGCCGTCACCGGCAACGACGTGGAGGCGTTGAAGAAAGAGTGGAACCAGAAACTGGCGCAAGTAGAAGCCAAAATGAAATCCATGGTAGATCAGTGCGTTAACGAGTTTGCGCAGCAGGCAGAGATAGATGTCGAGAAGATGGTGAAGGACAAGGGGGAGAGAGATAACGAGGAGTGCGTCGGCTTTATCCTGGAGAGACTAATGAAGAAATACGACTGGGTCCGCTGGTCAGTGCGCGTCTATAATCCAATCGGGGGCTTTGACTATCACTGTGTTGATGGCCCAAACCGCTTTCATTTTTTCCGGCTCAATAACGTCAACGTGGTTGTGTCCTACGCCATTGACCCAAAGCCCATAAACGAGGCGCAGATCCGCCGGTTGATGCAGGGCAGGGATGGCTGGAGTGACGCCAGAAAAGTGGTCAACTTCATCTCCGCCAACGTCCCGGGCAACTACATGATCCACGCGGTCAGGCGCTACAATGGCCTGTGGCTGAACAATAACTTCCCCGACAACTGCCACTTCTGGGAGAACTACAGTGGGGTCACCCTCTGTGTCCACTCCACATGATGGCCCCAGGGGAAAGCCGGTCCCTATGGAAGTTATAGAAGACTTATTTAAGACATTTATCACAGTCAACTATTTTACGTGATCAGCTTATTGTACTCAGACTCACGTGATTGTTAGTTTTGCAGCGTTAAATTTATCTAGTAATCAATGCACTAAACCAGTTACTTATTTTTACTTATTTTTACTTTTGTGTATCAATATTCTTAATAAATACATGTGTATCTTTGTGTGTAAACATAAATAAACCAATATGTAACAATGTAATATGGTGTGGGAAGCCTTGGCTTGTGTAGCCTTGGCTTTAACTGAAACATAATGGCAGGACAAAGCTGGGACATTAGAAGTTGATTTTAAGGGTGGCGAGTGAGGGACGAGATATGACGGGAAATGTAACGTTTAATAAAACTGAACCAAGGTCCGAAGTAAATGTGGCGAGACAGTGAATACTAGAATCAAAGACAGATTGATGCAAAGGGGTGCAGCATGAAATATAGTGTAGCAGAGATAAGGCTGAAAGAGTTTAATAAAAGCTGCTTGTTTCTGTGAATCGAAGAGCAATTAGATAACGGACAGGTGATGTCATCTCTGAATGTTCCAGCTGAATATTTGCAAATAAAGGCTTTCGGCTCCTTGAAGAATTCTCCGTGCCTGTGTCATCTTATCCAAATTTGAGTCTTAAAACCACGACGTCCCGTCATGGCGGGATATGGTAGAAATTAAATTGATCAAATAGGTGATTAAAATGAATCCGGACCCAATCAGGTCAGTGTCCGCATCCTAGATTTATCAGCGTTACAATTAGGCGCTTAGAGTCCAATCAAAGGTCACCGTCGGATTGTAACACCGTCGGTGTGCAACCGGTGAGCAGCCGCTTCCCCAGTTTACTGACCGTCCGCTGAACACCAAACGCTGCAGACACGACCCTGTCTGGTTACCTCCTGCACTCAGCAGCCGCTGCCCGGCAAACAACACAATGGCCACCGGCAGCGGGGTCTTCTAATGCCCTTTATCCTTGTAGATAAATCGTTGTCTTTGCTTGGCTGTGCTTAAAGTGATTAATCGGTTCTGTGAAAATAAAGACGATGTACACGGTAATCAGTTCAATAAATTCGAGTCACGAATCAATTGTTTAATAGTAAGATTAAACGAGAACTTACCAGTTTGAAGTTTGATCTTCATTTTATGAGGAGTAACGTTGGGTGATTACGTGAAGAACCCGCCAGGATGCGTTCGTGTCAATATTCAAAGCAGCGGTGTGAAACCACAGATAGCAGTAAGTGAACTGAACATAGTAAGATTATAGAACTAGGATGCCAGTCGACTTTATGATCGAGGGTGGGCGTGGAGGGCACATAATCCCTCAACGTTACTCCTCATAAAATAAAAATCAAACGTGCGTGTGCTGGTTGATTGTGCAGTGTGCGTGCTGCTTATGTTTGTTGATTGTGTCCCTTTTTAAAAAGCTACTGTAATGCGCCCTTTTAAATTGCCCCTCGGGGACGAATAAAGTGCTTTGAATTGAATTGAATTGAATATACTCACATCCCAGATATGGGAATACCTGGTCCTAGGGGGATTGGTATTAAATATTCCCCTCATTATTTTAGTTACCAGGGGGTGAGACCCAACAGAGTGATGCTCTGATCCTTGCCACAGATATGCTAAAAGGGCACTCCTGGCGCAGCTAATGGCACTATAACTGAGCCCTTCATCATAGTGAAGGCTAGCCAGGAATTCCAGAACAGACGTTACGTTCACCATAGAGTACATGATGTAGGTCCTTGAACAATATTTCTCCCACTTCCTGATATATGCCAGATATTGTTGTTTGGTGGACTGCCTGTGAGCCGCCGTGATCATATTCATAGTTCGGTCCATCAGCCCCAGGTCCAGAAGTGGTATTTTTAGATTCTACAAATCAACAAATTTGTCCTGTCATGGCATGGGTGGCTTTCGCCCGTTACAGGATGGACCAACAAATCTGGCCGTTTCGAAATGGAGATACATGGTTCCAAGACCATGTCGAGAATCACAGGGAACCATGGTTGAGTAGGCCAACCGGGCACTACCAAAATACCAGACGCCGAGTCATGTTGTATTTTGCGTAAGACCCGACTGATAAAGCAGAAAGGAGGAAATGCATAGAAAAGCAATTACCTACAGTTCAGCGAGAAAGCATCCATCGCTGCTGCCCCGGGGTCTGGTTCCCAAGAAACATAATTTGGCAATTGGTGGTTAAGCCGAGATGCAAATAGATCGATATCTGGTGTTCCATATCTTGCTACAATTGATATTGTGGTCCAATACCTTTGTGGTGTTGTCATTGAATCTTCGTGACCTGGTGTCTGCCACTGTATTGAGTTTACCTGGCAGGTAACTAGCTGATATCCAAATATTTTTATGAATATACCATTGCCACATTGTGTTAGCCAGATCATCACATGATATCGATTTGATTCCACCCATATGGTTAATATATGCCACCACGGTGGTGATGTCAAGTTGTTGGTGGACATGCAGGTGATGTATTTCTGAACAATATGCCTTTAGCCCATAGAACGCACCCAACATTTCTAAGTAGTTTATGCCGTGGCTGAAGTAAAGATGCCTCATGTGCATCCCATCTACCTCCACAACTGGAGATGGAATTAGTAGCACCCCGACCGTGAGCACTGGCATCAGTTTGTAGCACCACTGAAGGGTTGCTGACAATGATAGGGCTGGAACAATGCCGAATGTTTTGCCTCCACCACTGTAATTCCAAAATTGCTTTAGCTGGCAGCTTCATTGGTATAACGAAATGACCAGTATTGAATTTGAGTGCTTGCACCTTTGCCCTTTGTAAATTGTTGGTAACGCAAAGGTCCAAACTGTGTGGCTGGAAAAGCAGCCACAATTTTGCCAATCACCCTTGCTACCTGTCGAATTGATGGTTCACTGATGCCAATGAGGCTGTTGCAGGCCTCAGTTAAGTCCGCTGCCTTGCTCTTAGGTAAAGTCACCGTCATGTGAACCGAATCAAGGGTGAACCCTAAGTAATCCATAGTAGTGGATTGTGCCAGCTTAGATTTAACTGGATGGATGATGAACCCCAGTTTTTGATCAATTGTTTGGTGACTTGATACAGCTGATATGGCAAAATCCAAAGTTTTCCACACAATTAATATGTCATCTAGGTAAGCCATGACTATGTGTTTCTATTTCCGAGGAAACGCTAGGGCTGGTTTCAAATTCTTGGTAAATAGTCTGGGGGCAGATGTTAAACCATTAGGCCGTGCTCTATACAGCCAGTGCTGCCCCATCCAGTTAAACTTTAAATATCGCCGTTGATCGTTCCGTATGGGCACCTAATAGTATGCATTTTTTAAATCGTTGCAAGTCCTGAAGTAGCCTTTGGAAATCAATTGTTTGGCAGTAACAAAGGTTTCCATTTTGAAATGAATATACTGCACACATGTATTCAGTTTGGTCAAATCTATAATAATGTGGCAACCACCATCTTTTTTATTTTTTGTAAAGATATTAGACACGATTTTCTAGATAATCGTGTTGGGACCTCTCAATTACCACCTTAGCATATAGCCTCTCCAGCTCAGCATGTGCTCCCCGTTTTTCCTGTCGTGAAAGCACAAACGTTCGGTTCGGTGCATGCTGAACCGGAGGATGGTTTTTGTGCACACATTCGATTTCATACTCTGAATACTGTGCAGGATATAGGCGTCAGTAGTTATAGCACATCATGCCTCCCAAAAGAAGTTTAACCTACCACCAATTTGTGTATCAATTACACCCCCTGTGTTTTGGGAGGAACCAGACCCACCTACCTCCATGGTTACCAGTGGAGTATTTATTTATTTGTTCTTCTGTCGCCAAAGAAGTAGAGGCACTGGAGTGTGGAGTTGGTGCATCTTCCACGTAGGCCGGTCTAGGCCATGGCCTAACAAAGACCTCTGTCCTTGTTGCCCGGCCTTTGAGCTTTCACCAGCGTCGGTGTATCTTGATCTACTGGTGGGGGCGTAGGGGTGTTGTCGCCCAATGCAGCCTTCATGAGCCCGATGGCTTTAGCCTCCTCGTCGAACTCTTTGACCTGTTCAGACAGGTTCTCCACATAGCAATATTGGTGGCTTTGTATTACCAGGTTTACACAGCCCTGCAAACTGGGGGTTTAAGGCCGGACGGTTGGCGTTCTACCTGAGACTGTTAATCTCAAACTGCGTATTGCACAAGAGTGCCCGAGCGTCTTGCTGTCATTCTGACATCTGCTTGCCATCCAGCGACCGGGCAAACGATGTAATTCCTGAAGACAATAGCTTCAAGATTTTTTGTAGCTTGACCTCCTGGCATCTGACGCCCGCACCGATGTACCCCCAGATGGTACTGTTCACCACGGGAACGTTGATGGAGACACAATTTTCTGGTGCCATGTATTTGGCAGTTGTGTCCAACACAGCCTGCTCTTGCAGCTGGTTAAAAGAGAGGTGATCTATGCTTTCTGCTAGCTTGGGTTGCAATGGCTCTCCTGTCTGCGCTGGCAATGCAAATTTGGACACCATATCCAGCAGCATATCCTGTTCTTGCACCCCTAGCACACTCCAACCTCCAATCTCTTCCAACCTCATCTATTGTGTCCGCTGCTCTAGATGTCAGCAGATCTATATCGGTGAGACCAAGCGGATGTTGGGCGATCGTTTCGCCGAACACCTCCGCTCGGTGCGCAATAACCAAGCTGACCTCCCGGTGGCTCAGCACTTCAACTCCCCCTCCCACTCCGTCTCCGACCTCTCTGTCCTGGGTCTCCCCAATGGCCACAGCGAGCAGCACCGGAAATTGGAGGAACAGCACCTCATATTCCGTTTGGGGAGTCTGCATCCTGGGGGCATGAACATCGAATTCTCCCAATTTTCTTAGTCCTTGCTGTCTCCTCCCCTTCCTCAGTCCCCCTGCTGTCTCCTCCCATCCCCCAGCCTTCGGGCCCCTCCTCCTTTTTCCTTTCTTGTCCCCGCCCACCCCGATCAGTCTGAAGAAGGGTTTCGGCCCGAAACGTTGCCTATTTCCTTCGCTCCATAGATGCTGCTGCACCCGCTGAGTTTCTCCAGCGTTTTTGTGTAACCCCCAGCACACTTGTTGAGTCTTCAGCCAACCCCTCTTCGCAGCCAGCCCAGAAATGGTTCCTAGTACTCCCCTCTGTCGAGGGAGATGCACTATGCAGCCATGTGGAAGCTGATGCCATGGGAATATTAAAACACCCATGGTGACTCGACTACATCTCCCGGAGTCTGTTACGCTGGAGTATCTGCTCCACCGGCGTAAGCGATCACGGTCACTAGCTCGAGTCAACGGGCCTGTCCGTTTTTTGTTTCACTTTCCCGCCCGGCCGTGGTGTTGATCTGGCCGGCGCAGGTGCCAAGTCGGGAACTGCTGATCGCCCGATTAGCGATTCCGGTGCAGTCGGCCGCTGCTGGCTGCCCGCTACTGCGCGGTCATCCCCAGCCAGCCTAGACGCAGCCCTTGTGGACTTCTTGGATTTGTCCATGGATCTTCCTGTAAACCAACACAGGAAGAACAAAGTGCCCGCAGAGTAAAGCACTTTCCTGCCGGTCTTGGTTTTTAAACTCACCGCTGTGGGCGAACGCTCCACCCCGCCTGTCGTTGCGCAATGCGTTAGATGATATGACACCCATGCGTCCTGGCGGCTTCTTCACGTAGTCACTCAGGTGACTCCGAATAAAATTCTAATTTGTAACCACAACGGAACCCTGAAATTCGTGCTTGCAGCAGCTTAAAAGCCTGCAAACTGAATAACAAATAGATAATATATAATCATACAAAACAATGTTTTGTATTATTATATAATAATACAAACTCGAGGCCAATCCCATTTGTCCGAATTAGATCAGACACCTCTCCACCTTTCCAATCGAAGTACCAGTCCCATCGCGCTGGACACGTTGTAATTGCACCTCCCTCCGTCTCTTCACCTCAACATTCAAGAGTGTTTTATTATCGGAACAATGACATTCTTACTTGCAGCAGCACAACGGATATATACACTTGGTACTCCATATCGATGGAATATATTTGATGGAATATATTGGGAGGCCGGGAGGGGGGGGGGGGGGTGTGAACTTGTGTAGGAAGGAACTGCAGATGCTGGTTAATACCGAAGATAGATAGACACAGAGTGCTGGAGTATCTCAGCGGGTCAGGCAGCATCGCTGGAGAAAAAGAAACAGGTGACGTTTCAGGTCGAGACCCTTCTTCAGATAGAAAGTAGCGTCAGGGAGGGGGGTGGGGAGGTGGGGTGGGGAGGTGGGGGGTAACCGGAGGTAGGTAATGGCTAACACCAACTGGGGCCGGCAACAGATGACCAGAGAAGGGTTTAGCCCACAATGGTCCATTGTTGGCTGGAGAAGAGGAGATAAAGACGGGAGAGAAGGGTACGAACAGTCCACTGACAGAGCGGATCAGATCCATACATCTGTACCATTATTAGTTAACAAAAATAATTATAAAAATGTTCTGGTGCCTCAACAAATGTGCGGGTTACCCGGTGGAGGTTCCGCGTGGAAACAGCCGACATTACCATCACCTCTGGGTGAATCCAAGCAAAGCCAGTAATCAGAGTTCCCCGACATGCCCCGTGCCATTTGGTCCATTTAGTCTATTCCGTCACTCAATCATGGCTGATCTATCTCTCCCACCAAACCCCATTCTCCTGTCTTCAACCCATAACCTCGGACACCCGTACTAATCAAGAATCCATCTCTCTCTGCCTTAAAAATATCAACCGACTTGGCCTCCTTAGCATTTTGTGGCAAATAATTCCACAGATTCACCACCACCTGACGAAATAAATTTCTCCTCAACTCCTTCCGAAATAAAACGTCCTTTAACTCTGAGACTATGGCCTCTAGTCCTGGGCACTGCTACTCGTGGAAACACCCTCCCCACATCCATTCTGTCCAAGCCGTTCACTATTCTGTATGTATCAATGAGGTCCCCCCTCATTCTTCTAAACTACAGCGAGTGCAGGCCCAGTGCTCATCATAGGGTAACGCACACAAACGCTCATCATAGGTTAACCAAATAATTCCTGTGATCATTCTTGTAAACCTCCTCTGGACCCTCTCCAGAGCCAGCACATCCTTCCTCAGATATGGTGCCCAAAATTGCTCACGATATCCCAAATAGAAACGTGGAAACAAAGAAAATAGGTGCAGTAGTAGGCCATTCGGCCCTTCGAGCCTGCACCGCCATTCAATATGATCATGGCTGATCATCCAACTCAGTATCCCGTACCTGCCCTCTCTCCATACCCCCTGATCCCTTTAGCCACAACGGCCACATCTAGCTCCCTCTTAAATATAGCCAATGAACTGGCCTCAACTACCTTCTGTGGCAGATAATTCCAGAGATTTACCACTCTGTGTGAAAAATATTTTTCTCATCTCGGTCCTAAAAGATTTCCCCTGATCCTTAAACAGTGACCCATTGTTCTGGACTTCCGCAACATCGGGAACAATCTTCCTGCATCTAGCCTGTTCAACCCCTTAATAATTTTGTAAGTGTCTATAAGATCCCCCCTCAATCTTCTAAATTCTAGCCAGTACAAGCCGAGTCTATCCAGTCTTTCTTCATATGAAAGTCCTGACATCCCAGGAATCAGTCTGGTGAACCTTCTCTATCGGGAAGAATGTCTTTCCTCAGCTTAGGAGACCAAAACTGTACACAATACTCCAGGTGTGGTCTCACCAAGACCCTGTACAACTGAAGTAGAACCTCTCTGCTCCTGTACACAAATCCTTTTGCTATGGATGCTAACATACCATTCGCTTTATTCATTGCCTGCTGCACCTGCATGCCTACTTTCAATGACTGGTGTACCACGACACCCAGGTCTCATTATATCTCCCCTTTTCCAAATCGGCCACCATTCAGATAATAATTTACTTTGCTGTTGTTGCCACCAACGTGGATAACCTCATATTTCCACATTATACTGCATCTGCCATGCATTTGCCCACTGCCCAGCCTCTCTAAGTCACCTTGCAGCCTCCTAGCATCCTCCTCACAGCTAACTCTGCCCCCAGCTTCGTGTCATCCGCAAACTTGGAGATGTTGCATTCAATCCCCTCGTCCAAATCATTAATATATATTGCAAAATAGGTGGGGTCCGAGAACTGAGCCTTGCGGTACCCCACTAATCACTCCTTGCCATTGTGAAAAGGACCCGTTTAGTCCTACTCTTTGTTTGCCGTCTGCCATCCAGTCCTCTATCCACATCAATTCTGAACCCTAATACCGCGTGCTTTAAGTTGGTATACTAAGCCCTTATGTGGGACCTTGTTGAAACCCTTCTGCAACTCCAGATATAACACATTCACTGGTTCTCCCTTATCCACTCTACTAGTTAAATCCTCGAAAAATTATCTAAGATTCATCAGACATTCGTCAGACCTTTCATAAATCCATGCTGACATTGTCCAATGATTTCACCACTTTCCAAATGTGCTGATATCCTATCTTTAATAACTGCAGCAGTTTCCCAACTACCGATGTTAGACTAACTGGTCTGTAATTCCCTGTCGTCTCTCCCCCCTTTTTAAAAAAGTGGGGTTACATTAGCTACCCTCCAATCCTCAGGAACTACTCCAGAATCTAACGAATTTTGAAAAATTATCACTAATGCATCCATTATTTCTGGGGCTACGTCCTTAGGTACTCTGGGATGCAGCCTATCTGGCCCTAGGGAGTTATCGGCCTTTAATCCATTCAATTTACCTAACACCACTTCCCCGCTAACCTGGATTTCACTCAGTTCCTCCATCCCATTTGGCCCCCGGTCCCCTGCTATTTCCGGCAGTTTATTTATGTCTTCCTTAGTGAAGACAGAACCAAAGTAGTTATTCAATTGGTCTGTCATGTCCTTGTTCCCCATGATAAATTCACCTGTTTCTGACTGCGAGGGACCTACATTTGTTTTAACTAATCATTTTCTCATCGCATATCTATAAAAACGTTTGCAGCCAGTTTTTATGTTCCCTTCCAGTTCTCTTTCATATCTATTTTGCCTTTCCTAATTAAGCCCTTTGTCCTCCTCTGCTGGACTCTGAAATTCTCCCAGTCCTTTGGTAGGCTGCTTTTTTCAGGCTAATTTGTATGCCTCATCTGTTTTGATACTATCCTTGATTTCTCTTGTTATCCACGGATGCACTACCTTCCCTGATTTATTCTTTTGCCAAACTGGGATGAACAATGGTTGTAGTTCATCCATGCGGTCTTTAAATACCTTCCATTGCATATCCACCGTCAACCCATTAACCATATAGCCATATAACCATATAACAATTACAGCACGGAAACAGGCCATCTCGACCCTTCTAGTCCGTGCCGAACACGTATTCTCCCCTAGTCCCATATACCTGCGCTCAGACCATAACCCTCCATTCCTTTCCCGTCCATATAACTATCCAATTTATTTTTAAATGATAAAAACGAACCTGCCTCCACCACCTTCACTGGAAGCGCATCCACACAGCCACCACTCTCTGAGTAAAGAAGTTCCCCCTCATGTTACCCCTAAACTACTGTCCCTTAATTCTCAAGTCATGTCCCCTTGTTTGAATCTTCCCTACTCTCAGTGGGAACGGCTTATCCACGTCAACTCTGCCTATCCCTCTCATCATTTTAAAGAGCTCTATCAAGTCCCCCCTTAACCTTCTGCGCTCCAAAGAATAAAGACCTAACTTATTCAACCTATCTCTGTAACTTAGTTGTTGAAACCCAGGCAACATTCTAGTAAATCTCCTCTGTACTCTCTATTTTGTTGACATCCTTCCTATAATTAGGCGACCAAAATTGTACACCATACTACAGAATTGGCCTCACCAATGCCTTGTACATTTTTAACATTACATCCCAACTTCTATACTCAATGCTCTGATTTATAAAGGCCAGCACACCAAAAGCTTGCTTTACCTCCCTATCTACATGAGATTCCACTTTCAGAGAACTGTGCACAGTTATTCCCAGATCCCTCTGTTCACCTAAATTCTTCAATCCCTACCATTTACCATGTACGTCCTATTTTGATTTGTCCTGCCAAGATGTAGCACCTCACACTTATCAGCATTATACTCCATCTGCCATCTTTCAGCCCACTCTTCCAACTGGCATAAATCTCTCTGTAGACTTTGAAAATCTATTTCATTATCCACAACCCCACCTATCTTAGTATCATCTGCATACTTACTAATCCAATTTACCACACCAATATCCAGATCATTGATGTACATGACAAATAACAGTGGACCCAACACAGATCCCTGTGGCACCCCACTAGTCACTGGCTTCCATCCTGACAAACAACCATCCACCATTGCTCTCTGGCATCTCCCATTCAGCCACTGTTGAAACCATCTTGCTACTCCACCATTAATACCCAACAATTGAACCTTTTTCACCAACCTTCCGTGAGGAACATTGTCAAAGGCCTTAATGAAGTCCATATATACAACATCCACTGCTTTACCCTCATCAATTTCCCGGGTAACCTCTTCAAGAAATTCAAGAAGATTAGTCAAACACGACCTTCCAGGCATAAATCCATGTTGACTGTTCCTAATCAGCCCCTGGTTATCCAGATGCTTATATATATTATCTCTAAGTATCCTTTCCATTAATTTGCCCACCACTGACGTCAAACTAACAGGTCTATAATTGCTTGGTTTACCCTTAGACCCCTTTTTAAACAATGGAACAACATGCGCAGTACGCCAATCCTCTGGCACTATTCCCGTTTCTAATGACATTTGAATTATTTCTGTCATAGCCCCTGCTATTTCTACACTAACTTCCCTCAATGTCCTAGGGAATATCCTGTCCGGACCTGGAGACTTATCCACTTTTATATTTCTCAAAGGTGTCAGTACTTCCTCTTCTTTGAATCTCATAGTTTCCATAGCTACTCTACTTGTTTCCCTTACCTCACATAATTCAATATCCTTCTCCTTGGTGAATACCGAAGAAAAGAAATTGTTCAATATCTCCCCCATCTCTTTTGGCTCCGCAGATAGCTGTCCACTCTGACTCTCTAATGGACCAATTTTATCCCTCCTTTTTCTATTAATATAGCTGTAGAAACCCTTTGGATTTACTTTCACCTTACTCGCCAAAGCAACCTCATATCTTCTTTTAGCTTTTCTAATTTCTTTCTTAAGATTCTTTTTACATTCTTTATACTCCTCGAGCACCTCATTTACTCCATGCTGCCTATAATAATTGTACATCTCTCTCTTTTTCCGAACCAAGTGTCCAATTTCCCTTGAAAACCATGGCTCTTTCCAATTTTTACTATTTGCTTTCAACCGAACAGGGACATAAAGGTTCTGCACTCTTAAAATTTCACCTTTAAATGTCTTTCATTTCTCTTCCACATCTTTCCCATAAAACAAACTGTCCCAATTTACTTCTTTTAAATCGTTTCGCATCTCCTCAAAGTTAGCCTTTCTCCAATCAAAAATCTCAACCCTAGGTCCTGTTCTGACCCTCTCCATAAATATATTGAAACTAATGGTATTGTGATCACTGGTCCCGAACTGTTCCCCAACGCATACCTCTGCCACCTGACCCGTCTCGTTTCCTAACAGGAGGTCCAGCACCGCCCCTTCTCTAGTAGGTACTTCTATGTATTGCTGCAAAATACTATCCTGCACACATTTTACAAACTCCAACCTATCCAGCCCATTTACAGAATGTGTTTCCCTGTCTATGTGTGGAAAATTGAAATCTCCAACAATCACTACCTTGTGCTTACTACTGATATCTGCAATCTCCTTACATATTTGCTCTTCCAATTCTCGCTCCCCACTTGGCGGTCTATAATACACCCCTATAAGTGTTGCTACCCCTTTCCCATTTCTCAGTTCCACCCAAATAGCCTCCCTAGACGATCCCTCTAATCTATCCTGCCAAAGCACTGCTGTAATATCTTCCCTGATAAGCAATACAACACCTCCACCTCTTGCCCCTCCAATTCTATCACACCTGAAGCAACGAAATCCTTTAAGAATCAATTGCCAGTCTGTCTTGGTCAATTCACGTCTCATATCCTCAAAGTTACCTTTATTTAAGTTCAGAACCCTTGTTTCTGAATTAATTATGTCACTCTCCATCCTAATGAAGAACTCAATCATATTATGGTCACTCTTGCCCAAGGGGGCATGCACAGCCAGACTGCTAACTAAGCCATCCTCATTACTCAATACACGGTCTAGAATAGACTGCTCTCTCGTTGGTTCCTCTACATGTTGGTAGAGAAAACTATCCCGCATACATTCCAAGAAATCCTCTTCCTCAACACCCTTGCCAATTTGATTCACCCAATCTATATGTAGATTGAAGTCACCCATTATAACTGTTTTACACGCATTTGTAATTTCATGTTTGATGCCATCCCCATCTCCAGTACTACTGTTAGGTGGCCTGTACACAACTCCCACTAGCGTTTTCTGCCCCTTATTGTTTTGCAGCTCTACCCATATCGATTCCACATCCTCCAAGCTAATGTCCTTCCTTTTTATTGCGTTAATCTCCTTTCTAACCAGCAACGCTACCCCACCTCCTTTTCCTTTCTGTCTATCCGTCTTGAATATTGAATATCCCTGGATGTTCAGCTCCCAGCCTTGGTCACCCTGGAGACATGCCTCCGCGATCCCAACTATATCATAGTAATTAATAGCTATCTGCCACAACTCATCCACCGTATTACGAATGCTCCTTGCATTGAGACACAAAGCCTTGAGGCTTGTTTTTACAACATTCTTACCCCTTATACAATTATGTTGAAAAGTGTTGAAAATGCGGCTTTACCAGCGCCTGAAAGAGCCTCAACATTGTTTTTTATTCCAGCCCTCTTGAAATAAATGCTAGCATTGAGTTTGTTTCCTTTGATACAGATTCGACTTGCAGATTATATTTTGGGGGAATGCAGCACCAACAGTCCCAAGTCCCTTTGCACCTCCGATTCCCTCACGATTTAGACAAGTGTTTACGTCTTTATTCCTACTACCAAAATGCATGACTCCACAATTTGCCACACTATTTCCCATCTCTGCCCAATCCCCCAACCTGTCCAAGTTGCCCGCTCACGTACCTACCAAGGTGGTCTCAAAAGCCACGATCGTATGTCCGGCCACCACGACTCCTGCCCGCGCCGTTGAGCCGCCTTTCACTATGGGTGTAAAATACTTGTCCTGCACATCTCCTTTAAACGTTTCTCGACTCACAAATACATTCTATCTGGCAATTAATATTTCCAACCTGGGGAGAAAACTCTACAATGTTATAAACTTCTACCCAATCATCTCTCAATAACCGACGCACAGAAGAAAACCCTCATCCCTCTAACCCATGCAGCATTCTGGTAAGAGGAAGAGTCTGGACCGAAAATGCTGCAGAAACTCAGCGGGTGCAGCAGCATCTATGGAGCGAAGGAAATAGACAACGTTTCCAGCCGAAACCCTTCTTCAGACTGATGGGGGGTGGCGGGGAGAAGAAAGGAAAAAGAAGGAGGGGGAGCCCGAAGGCTGAGGGATGTGACCAGACTGTGCTGTCTCCTCTCCTTTTAGGAAGGAGAGGAGACAGCAAGGGCAAACATAATTGGGAGAATTCAATGTTCATGCCCGCAGGATGCAGGCACCCCAAGCGGAATATGAGGTGCATTTCCTCCAATTTTCGGTGTTGCTCGCTCTGGCCATGGAGGAGACCCAGGACAGAGAGGTCGGATGGGGAATGGGAGTGGGAGTTGAAGTGTTGAGACACCGGGAGGTCACGTTGGTTAGTGGGGACCGAGCGCAAGTGTTCGGCTAAACGATCGCCCAGCCTCCGCTTGGTCTCACCGATGTAGATCAGTTGACATCTAGAGCAGCGGGTGAAATAGATGAGGTTGGCGGGGCGTCGCGGCTCGACCAACCCGGTAGGGCGACGAGATGCGTGGGGTGCATTGTGGTGTACATGTTCGGGGAGCTCCGGTCCGGCGGCGATGTTGGGTAGGCCGGGTGTGGCGGCGATATTAGGCGGGCCCAGCGCGACGGCGATGTTAGGTGGGCCCGGTCCGGCGGCGATGCTGGATGGGCCCAGTGCAACGACGAGTCTGGGCCGAAATGGCGCTCATCCATCCATCCCGAGATGCTATCTGACCTGCTGAGTTACTCCAGCACTATATGCTATTATAGCCTTCTGAAAAACTTCTGTACTCTCTCCAAAGCCTCCGCGTCCTTCCTGTAATAGGGCGACAAGAACTGAACTCAATGCTCCATAGAGTTGACGAACCGATTTTTTATAAAGCTGCAATATGACCTCCTGGCTCAAATACTCAATGGGCAACCAGGGAAGGCAAGTATACCATACGCCTTCTTTAACACTATGGCATAGAGTGATACAGCGTGGAAACAGACCCTTTGGCCTAACTTGCTCACACCAGCCAGCATACCCCACCTACACTAGTCCCCTCCCACCTGCCCCACGTTTGGTCCATATCCCTCCAAACCTGTCCAATCCGTGTCCCTGTCGAACTCTATCATAAACGTTGGGATATTCCCTGCCTCAAATACCTCCTCTGGCAGATTGTTCCTTACACCCACCACCCTTTGTGTGAAAAAGCTACCCATCAGATTCCTATTAAATCTTTCCCCTTCACCTTCAAATGATGTCCTCCGGCTACGGTCATGGTGGCGCAGCGGTAGAGTTGTCGCCTTACAGCGAATGCAGCGTCCGAGACCCGAGTCCGATCCCGACTACGGGTGCTGTCTGTACGGAGTTTGTACGTTCTCCCCCCGTGACCGAGTGGGTTTTCTCCGAGATCTTCGTTTTCCTCCCACACTCCAAAGACGTACAGGTTTACAGGTTAATTGGCTTGGTATATGCGTAATTGTCCCTAGTGTGTGTAGCATAGTGTTAGGTTGCGGGGGTCGCTGGTCGGCGCGGACTCGGTGGGCCGAAGGGCCTGTTTCCGCGCTGTATCTCTAAACTAAACTAACTCTGTGCAAGATACTCTGTGCATCTACCCAATATATTCCTCTCGTGATTGTATACAGCTCTCTAAGATCACCCAGCATCCTCCTTCACTCCAAACAATAGTCCCAGCTACGCAACCTCTCCCTCTAGCGGACACACTCTAGTCCTGGCAACATCCTCGTAAATCTACTCTGTACCCTTTCAAGCTTGACAATATCTTTCCTATAACATGGTGCCCAGAACTGAACACAATATCATCTTCCCATCACACCACATCTTCCCATCTCCCCCCATGTTGCCTTCCGCAAAGACCGCTCCCTCCGTAACTCCCTTGTCAATTTTCCCTTCCTTCCCGTACTGCCCCCTACCCGGGCACTTTCCCTTGCAACCGCAAGAGATGCTACACTTGTCGCTTTATCTCCCCCCTTGACTTCATTCAAGGACCCAAGCAGTCGTTCCAGGTGCGACAGAGGTTTACCTGCATCTCCTACAACCTCATCTATTGCATCCGCTGCTCTAGATGTTAGCTGCTCTACATCGGTGAGCCCAAGCGGGGGCTTGGCGATCGCTTCGCAAACACCTCCGTTCTGTCCGGTGGCTCAGCACTTCAACTCCCCCTCCCATTCCGTATCCGACCTCTCTGTCGTGGGTCTCCTCCATGGCCGGAGCGAGCACCACCGAAAGTTGGAGAAACAGAACCTCATATTCCGCTAAGGGAGTCTGCATCCTGGGGGCATGAACATTGAATTATCCCAATTTTACTTCGCAGTCACGTGAGTGACTACGTGAAGAGCTCGCTCAGCAGTGCTCATTGCGTTCAGCAGTGCAGCAGCGGCCACAACGGGAATCAGGCGCTCCCGCTACAGGATGAAAGAACGGGCCGTCAGGTAAGTACCCTGAGGTCGGTTTTCTTTCACAGGAGAGCCTTCTGCTTTGTTTCACAGGCAGAGAACACAGGCTCTTGAACAAACCTGTCCCCCGCTCGACTCCAACGGAGGAGCGTTCCATCTGGTGGTGGGGGGGGGGGGGAGGAGCAACAGGCGGTATGACCGCTTATCGGGGGCTCCGACACCGTGCCGAGCCCTGTCCCGCTAGCGCCTGAACAGCTGGCTGGATGTAAAGCTACCGAAGAAGCGCCAGGCCGTTGGCTTCCGACTTGTCGGACGGGGACGTCTCTCCACCTGCACGGGGGAGAGACAGCCGCCCGAGCCGCATGGAGCGGCTCCTGGACCAGGTGCTCCAGCGAGACGCGCTGCATGTGGGGCGCTCTCGCAGGGGGAGTTCAGGCACTCCCTTCACAGTGTCTTGTGCACTGGTCATCGCTTCCTCCTTACCCGAGGGTAGCTTTGGTGACCAGGACTGGGCTGGTCAGGAAGAGGGGACGCTGGCTGAAGAAGTCGGGAGTATGCAAGCCGTGCAGGACCAGGAAGATCTGCTGGGTGTGCAGGACCGCTACGTGGCAGCCCCACGTGCAGGAGGGCCATTAGAGCCTAAACTAGCGGCCAGCATCAACCACCTCTCCAACAGGCCCCTACAGGAGCAGGTGGTTAATGAGGCATTAAAAATGTACACAGCTCCAGGAAATTGGGAGTCCCTCAAAGTGCCGGCGGTCAACAGCCAAATCTGGGGGCACGTCGGGACAAATATTCAGAACCAGGAGCTGATACTGCAGCGGATCCTCAGGCTCCTGACGTCAGCCATCACATCATTTACTCGTTCTGTGGACAATACGGAGATGACCACTAACCAACAAGACACTCTCGCACTGTTGTACAAACACACAGTTCGAGATAAATAACCTCCGTAAATAAATCATAAGACCTGCCCTAAATCCAAAATTCGCGGGGCTGTGCAAAACCCCAGCCACTGAGCCAGACACACTGCTCTTTGGCAAACACCTCACGAAAAAAGTAAAAATCATGGAAGAGGCCTCTAAAACCTTTGGTCCCATGAGGGCAGGCCCCGGGACGAGCAAACCCAAAACAACAATACCCATGCGGCAGCACCCCACCGCACCCACCAGTCGTCGTCTACCATATGGGACTGGTGAAAGCTCGGGGTCCGCATTTTATCACCCGGTCTTTTTTAGACCAAGGCCCAGAGCGGACCCCATGGAAAATGCGCCACCCCCCAACAACACCTCCACGTCAGAAAACGCGCAAGACTCGCTGGTCTGGGAAGAGACAGAAGAAACACCCATAACCATGGAGGTAGGTGGGTCTGGTTCCTACCAGCATATAGAAAATAGGGGCTCAATACTAACAGGGGGGAAGTTACACCTGTTTAAGGAACCATGAGAGTATATCATGAGTGACAAGTATATACTCAATAGAATTAGTTAATACAAAATACAATTTATACTAGATAAATTGCCACCAGTTCAACGTTCACCCCAGAGGGTCTTTTCCCTCTCAGTTAAAGAGAAACGAGAGGGACAAGCTGAACAGGTGAAACTAATCACTAAGGGTATCATGGGAAAAAAAAAACATGAACCCTTGGAATTTGTGTCAAATATATTCACAAAAACTAAAAAAGATGGTGGGTGTCGCATCATCATTGACTTAACTTCGCTAAATATGTTTTGTTAAGAATGTACATTTCAAAATGGAAACGTTTGTTACTGCCAAACAACTGATTTCCAAAGGATACTTCATTGCAAGCATTGACCTCAAATATGCTTACTATTCAGTACCCATTCATAAGGATCATCGCAGATACCTGGCATTTACCTGGATGGGGCAGCAATGGCAGTTTAAATCATTACCTGATGGGTTAACATCAGCCCCAAGATTTCTCACAAAGATACTAAAACCAGCCCTGGCAATATTAATAAGACAACAACATATGGTCATGGCATATCTTGATGATATCTTAATAGTAGGCAACTCCATGGAATTGGCATGTCAGCTGTGTCAGCTACCAAACAGTCGTTCAAAACCTTGGGATTTGTCTTACATCCAGATAAATCTAGGTTGAAGCCATCCACCACCATGGACTGTTTGGGCTTCACAATTAAGTCAGCCCACATGTCTGTGACTTTGCCAAAAGGCAAAACAACTGAATTGACACAATCATGCAACAATTTAATGGTCAACGAGCGACCAACTATTCGACAAGTGGGGAAATGGTTGCAGCATTTCCGGCTACACAATTTGGACCTTTGCACTATCAAACCTTACAAAGAGCAAAGGTACAGGCACTAAAACGACACGCAGGTCATGACCGGATCATGAAAGTAACCACTGAAGCAATATCAGAACTACAGTGGTGGGCAGAAAACGTTTGGCATAGTTTCAGCCCTATCATCATCATTAACCCTACTTTAGCTATCCAAACAGATGCCAGTACTCAAGGCTGGGGAGCGACTAACTCCATATCCAGCACAGGTGGTAGATGGACTTACGTAGAGTCATCATTACTACTTACACTGGGCATTAACTATCTCGAGATGTTGGGTGCCTTTTATGGTTTTAAAAGCACATGCATAGAATATGCATCACTTGCATGTGCGGTTACAAATAGACAATACTATGGCGGTGGCCTACATTAACCATATGGGCGGCATAAAATCGATATCTTGCAACAAATTGGTCAACACAATTTGGCAATGGTGTGTCGAAAGACATATTTGGCTATCAGCAACTTACCTGCCAGGTAAGCTAAATACAGTGGCAGACACCAGGTCACGCAAATTTAATGACAACACCGAATGGATGTTAAACCCCAAAGTGTTTACAAAGATTAATAAAAAATAAAGAAAATAAAAATGGCACGCCAGATATCGACTTATTTGCATTAAGGCTAAATCACCAGGTACCTATGTATGTCGCTTGGGAACCAGACCCTGAGGCAGCAGCGGTGGATGCGTTCGCGCTGGATTGGGGACGTGACTTCTTCTATGCATTTCCTCCCTTCTGCCTCATCAGCCGTGTACTATGCACAGTACAAATGGACTCTGCTTCAGGCATTTTGATAGTACCCGACTGGCCTACACAGCCATGGTTCCCATTACTCCACGACATCCCTCCGAACATCCAGAAGAAGACAGTACTTGTCCAGCATCAAAAAAATGTGAGAAGTGCTACTTGGATACAGGGACCACCTACTCAACCGCTACAGTTACCAACGTACTGGAATTCCTGGCGAACCTTCACCACGTTGAAGGACTGGGCTGCAGTGCCATCAACACAGCTGGAAGTGCCCTATCTGTCTATTTAAAACAATCTCCAGGACAGCAGGCCATGGGGTCCCACCCGCTGGTGGTCAAACTAATGAAAAGTATTTACAACTCTAACCCCCTAGACCACGGTACACCCATATATGGGATGTCAGTGTGATCCTGACATACCTCAGGGGATGGCCACCTGCCAGATCCCTCAACTTGGAACAATCTATGCTCAAAACACTCATGTTGATGGCACTTGTATCTGCACAGATGGTCCAGTCACTACACCTATTGCGACTGGACAGCATGCTCACAGCTCCAGACCAGATCTCTGTCATTATCCAGGGAATGATCAAACAGAGCAGACCAGGGACACCTAATTCAGTCGTGGAATTCCGGGCTTACCCGCCAGAACCACGGTTATGTGCCATGACCCACCTACTGTCCTACATAGACACAACCAAAAATATTCGAGGTATTGAAAAAGCCTTATGGGTCAGTCATAAAAAACCTTATGGTCGGGTGACGAGCCAAACCATTTCGAGATGGCTCAAGCAGGTGCTAAAATCTGTTGGGATAAACACTAACATGTACAAATTATCTAATTTATTATCTAAATGGTGGCCGATTGGGAAAGGGGGAGATGCAGCGAGACCTGGGTGTCATGGTACACCAGTCATTGAAGGTAGGCATGCAGGTGCAGCAGGCAGTAAAGAAAGCGAATGGTATGTTGGCTTTCATAGCAAGAGGATTTGAGTATAGGAGCAGGGAGGTTCTACTGCAGTTGTACAGGGTCTTGGTGAGACCACACCTGGAGTATTACGTGCAGTTTTGGTCTCCAAATCTGAGGAAGGACATTATTGCCATAGAGGGAGTGCAGAGAAGGTTCACCAGACTGATTCCTGGGATGTCAGGACTGTCTTATGAAGAAAGACTGGATAGACTTGGTTTATACTCTCTAGAATTTAGGAGATTGCGAGGGGATCTTATAGAAACTTACAACATTCTTAAGGGGTTGGACAGGCTAGATGCATGAAGATTGTTCCCGATGTTGGGGAAGTCCAGGACAAGGGGTCACAGCTTAAGGATAAGGGGGAAATCCTTTAAAACCGTGATGATGAGAATTTTTTCACACAGAGAGTGGTGAATCTCTGGAACTCTCTGCCACAGAGGGTAGTTGAGGCCAGTTCATTGGCTATATTTAAGAGGGAGTTAGATGTGGCCCTTGTGGCCAAGGGGATCAGAGGGTATGGAGAGAAGGCAGGTACGGGATACTGAGTTGGATGATCAGCCATGATCATATTGAATGGCGGTGCAGGCTCGAAGGGCCGAATGGCCTACTCCTGCACCTAATTTCTATGTTTCTATGTTTCTAAATCTCACTCCACCAGGGTAGCACCCACGTCGACGGCCAAAAGTATGGACGTGCCTATAGACCTCATCCTGGCTAGAGCAGGATGGTCGGAGGAAAGAACGTTCAGAACTTTTTATAATATGCCGGTGACAAAACCTGCTTTATTTGCAGAACATTTTTTACAGACTGCAAGCATTTAATTTAAGCCCAGGGGAGCAATTTAATTTCTTTGTTGTTATTATTAAAAAATACCATTGTGTTTTTGTACAAACAGATTAATCGGTTGATTACGATAACACACTTCCTCCCTCAAGGACTTCGGCAGTGAGTGAAGTAATAACTGTTACACGGTTTGAAATTACAGAGCTTTAAAATCTCCATGTAGTCACTCACGTCACTCCGAAGTAAAATAGTAAGATTAAACGAGAATTTACCAGATTGAAGTTTGATCTGTATTTTATGAGGAGTTACGATGAGGGATTACGTGCCCACCGCTCCCACCCTCAATAATATTGGTAAAACTGATAACTGATGTCTCCTTTTCTTGACTATGTTTATTTCAATAACTGTGATTCCACACCGCTGCTTTGAAAAATGTGCGCATGCGTGCTGAGCGGACTCTTCACGTAATCCCTCATCGTAACTCCTCATAAAATACAGATCAAACTTCAAACTGGTAAGTTCTCGTTTAATCTTACTATTTTGTAAGCCCTTGCTATATCATCCCCTTCCTATCTCTCCCTCAGCCCTCGGGCTCCTCTTCCTCCGTTTTCTTTCTTCTCCACGCCCCCCCCCCCCCCCCCCCCCATGAAAGCCAGTGTGCCAAACGCTTTTATGACCACCGCATCAACCTGAGACTCCACCTTCAAGGAACCTTGCACCGACACTCCTAGATCTACTGTACTCTACAAAACACGCCAGACCCCTACCATTCACTGTGCAGGTCCTGCGCATGTTAGACTTTCCAAAATGCAACACCTCACGCTTCCTGCTGCGAGTTGTGTTGAACTTTCAGGGGGTTGTAGTCATGGGTTGGAAGAAGTGTGAAATTACCTTGTCTGTTCAGTGGAGCGATTCCCACCCGCGGACACAGTTAGTAATGTAATACCAGCTCTGCCCAGCGTGCGGCAGTATTGCACCTTAAACTACCCACAACTTGGAGTCAAGAGTTGCAGAACGGTACAGCACAAAACAGGCCCTTCGGCCGAGCTCATCAACGCCGACGACAAAAGACACAAAGTACTGGAGTAACTCAGCGGGTCAGACAGCAGCTCTGGAGAAGATGGGTTGGTGTCGTGCCGACCCGAAACGTCTTATCCATGTTCTCCAGAGATGTTGCCCGACCTGCTGAATTACTCCAGCACTGTCTTATTTTGTTACTGGCATTTGCAGTGCCCTATGTTTCCGAATTATTCATTTGGGTCCGTTTGCCAGCGTCTTCTCCCTCTCAACCTTTCCTATCCATGTACCAGTCCAGATGTATTTTAATTGTGTTATATTCCCACCCTCATCTACCTTCTCTGGCAGCTTCTAGCGATTGTGATTAAACATATTCCAACGCCGTCTGTGTCTTCTTGTGTGCACCTGCTGCCGCAGTTCCGTGTTCCTACCCTCTGTGTTGAAAACCGAACACACAGTCCCCGCCTTCACCTAGTTGACACACTGCCCAATCCATCTCCGGTAAAATAAAACGACACAGAGTGCTGGAGTAACTCAGCAGGTAAGGCAGTATCTCTGGAGAACTTGATAGGCGAGGTTTCGGGTCGAGACCCTTCTTTAGACTGATCTACATCTCCGGCCCTACCTCAGTACCCCCCCACCCCTCCGGCCAGTTGTTAGACTGGCTTAACCTGCCGTGGCCTAGACTGACTTAAATAACACGACATGTTCTGTTTCACCAATGAAATCGTTTTACGGACCTGCCGTGTCAATCGCCCTCGCCTGATGCAACGACCCTCCACCCACTGTTGTCTCTCAGGTATCTATCTGCTTGTGTGGGATGACACCTTCCTCTCCACCCTCCACCCTCCCCTGTCCCTGCTTATCTCGGTGAGTCAACGCCGCTTCCGCTCAACAACAAGACCGAAGTTTGTGCCAGAAGCTTCCTGTCCCGGGTTCAACACCTCCCTCCCCTTCACGGCTCCGCCCCACAGTGAGTGGAAAATAGGAAGATTAAACGAGTTTACCAGATTGAAGTTTGACCTTTATTTTATGAGGAGTTACGATGAGCGATTACGTGAAGAAGAACCCCGCCAGTCCGCATGCCCGTCAATCTTCAAAGCAGTGGTGTGAAAGCACAGATAACAGAAACTGAAGTAACATAGTAAGATTATAAACCAGCCATACCAGCTGACCTTTATGATATGAGGGCCGGGGGCGATGGGCACGTAATCGCTCATCGTAACTCCTCATAAAATAAAGATCAAACTTCAAGCTGATAAATTCTCGTTTAATCTTACTATTTTACTTCGGAGTCAGGTGAATGATTCCGTGAAACTTTCAAAGCTCTGTGATTTCATGCCGTAGATACGAATCCAGGCGTCTCACACTGCATCAGTTGACTCAGGAGGATTGAATAATGAGCAATACATTGAAACATGGTACAGATTAACATGTTGATGCTTTAATTCACAAAAAGAAATGAACAAAACACAATAGCGACCCCTCTCTCCCAGGGGGAAGCTATGAAACATAACTTAAAATGCACTGGGCGTACACCCCGGGTTCGATGTGGTTTCTTATAAAACCTCTAAAATGTCAGTTCATTTGACTATCGTGCGGCCGCGAGGATATTGTCCAGAGGGACGTCCATTGCCCTCGCTGCTGACGTTGATGCCGCTCTGGTGGAGTGAAATTAAAAATTGTCAGTATTAACTCCTGCACAAACCAGCATCTGTTTCAGCCATCTTGAAATTGTCTGAACCAACACTTTCATATGTGGCTTTTTGGGGCTAATAAACAATGCTACTTCCGAACCTCTTAGGCTCTTGGTGACCTCGATATAATATCGCAAGTGCGCCACTACACATAGTCGTAAATCCGTGGGATATGCTGATAGTTCAAGCTTAAATCCTGACACCCCTGGTCTTCTCTGTTTAATTGGATGTAAAAACATAACGTCATTCCCAGATGACACCATCCTGTCCAGTCGCAGCTTCTGCAACATCTGGACCCGTTGCGCTGAAACCAGCGCCATGAGCATGACCAACTTAAGGGTTGTTTTGACCAAATACAAGGATGTGGCTGGACGTCACTGACGAAGCAGCGTGAGTACCACGCTCACATCCCAGATTTCAGAATATCTGGGCCTGGGGGGATTGGAATTAAAAACACCCTTCATAAATCGGGATATAACGGATGATATTCTACAGACTGTAGTTCCGACCCCAGTCATAAGTAAGATGACAGGACACTCCTGGCACGATAGCTCAACCCTTCATCAAAATATAGCTTGGACAGAAATTCTAGCACATATGGGATCTATGCTGTGTGGTATGTAATGTTCCCATGTAAACAAAACTCCTCCCATTTCTTGACATGAGAGGTGTACTGCTTCTTGGTACTATCCCTCCAGGACCATGTCATGACATCCACGGTACGATTGGATTGTCCCAGACCCAGGTATGGCCTCCTCAGAAACTGCAAATTAACAGATTAATACGATCATACAACGGGTGTTGATTCCAAGTCACAGGGTGCATCAATAGGTCATTACGTTTTGGGACCGCCATAATAGGCTATGTTATTATGTCCGAAATGAGAGGGAACCACGGCTCTGTAGGCCAGTAGGGTACCACAAAAACTCCTGAGGCGCAGTCCTGTTTGATCTTGAGCAAGCACCGACTGATGAGACAGAATAGGGGAAATGCATATAAAAACACTCCGCCCCAGTGTAGCGTGAACGCGTTCACCGCTACTGCCCCTGGGTTTGGTTCCCATGAAACATACTTCGGTACCTGGTGATTGAGTCTGGATGCAAACAAATCGATATCTGGCATCCCATACCGAACAACAATATCATTAAATACATCATGATTCAACATCCATTCTGTGTTGTCATTGATTTTGCGTGACCTGCCACCATGGTGAATCTGCCTGGCAAGTAGACAGCTGAAACCCAAATGTTTATTTTGTTGTACCAGTGCCAAATAAGGTTAGCCAATCTGTCACAAGATTCCGACTAATTCCACACATGTGATTAACATGTGCTTATGTGGGTATCAGTATGTGGGTATCAGTAGCACCCCAAACTAGGGCAGTAACTTCCGTCTGTAAAACAACTGAAGGTTCTTCAATCAGAATTGTGCCAGAGCAATTTGAAATGGTCCTTAACCACCAATGTACTTCAGCAATAGCTTCAGCTGGTAATTGCATGGGCCTGTCGAAATGGCCTGCATGTATCCTGCGTGCCTGTACCTTTGCCCCTTGTAAATGTTGGTAATGAAAAGGTCCATATTGTGCAGCTGGAAAGGCAGCCACTAATTTGGAAATCAAGCTGGCCACATGTCCTATTGAAGGTTGTTTCTACCCCATGAGCTTGTTACAGCCTTCAATCAAATATAATCTCTTGCCCTTGGGCAGAGTCACAGGCGTGTGAGTGGAATTAACAGAGAATCCCAAATAATCAATAACTTTAACAGGTATCAATTTAGATTTAGCTGGATGAATGAGAAACCCCAATCTCTCAACCATGTGTTTAACAGCTGAAACAGATAATAGAGTTGCCTCCCGGGTCTTCCCAATTATTAAGATATCATTCAAATAAGCCATTTCAATATGACCCTGAACCCGGAGTAGCCCCAGTACTGGTTTTAGCAGCTTTGTAAATAATCTCGGGGCTGAGGTTAATTCATTAGGCAATGCTTTCATTTGCCATTATTGCCTTATCCAGCTAAATTTCAAATATCTTTGATGATCCTTATGAACAGGCACTGAGTAATATGCATCCTTTAGATCTATACATGCCTCTGGAAACCAATTTCTTGGCAGTAGCAAATGTTTCCATTTTGAAATGTTTGTACTGCACAAACAGATTAAGGTCTGTCAGGTGCAGGAAAATCCGACCTACCATTTTTCTTTGGCCGAGGAAAAATATTGGACACGAATAGGTGCGGTTGATAAACTGTCTGCTCAATTACCCCTTTTATATATAATTTTTCCATTTCAACTTGAACCTCCAAATTCTCCTTTTGTGAGAAAATGAGTGCCCGCCTTGGTGTATGCTGTGTCGGTGGACACAAATTGGGAATGAATTTAATTCGAAACCCTTGTATACTGTGCAGTATAAACAACTCTGATGTTATCCCATGCCATTCTTTCAGAAACCAGTGTAATCTCCCCCCAACTGGTAGGTGATTCTCACTCAATGTGAACCAGACCCACATACTTCCATGGTTACCGGTGGAACTCTCTGTCCACTGGTTCTGGTGCGAAAAGGCATGTTTGCCCGTGCTCCTGCTGGAGTGCGCCAGGTGGGCACATTGAATGGCCGGCTTGGTCCTTGGCCGGACCCGGTTTCAGCAAACCGCTTGTAGGTGTACTGCCTCCGAAGGGTTCTGCTGGCCATTGGTGCCTTCATGAGCCCGACGGTTCTTGTCGTCCAGCTGCTTCACCTGTTTTGCGAGGTCTTCCCCAGACAGCAGATCCGGTGGCTGGATGTTGCTAGGCTTACACAGAGCAACGAACTTCTGTTGATGGTAGGGCGGATGGCGCTCTTTCTCAGGCAGTTTATTTCGAAGTGCGCATTGCACATGAGAGCCACAGCATCCTGCTGGACATCAATCAGGTGCCCACCATCCACCGACCTGCCGAACGCCGTAATGCCCGAAGCGAGCAGCTTCAGCACCCTTTGCAGCGTCATTTCCTGCGCCCTGATGGCCCCATATGGCATGGTTTACTGCCGGCACTTTAAGCAGGATACAATTAGCCCGGGTATCGTACTTCTTGGCCGTTGCATCCATGGTCAGCTCCTGAAGCTGGTGTGAGACCAAGTTATTAATACTCGCAGCCATCTCTTCAACAAGCGGCTCTTCTGAGTCTGTTGGGATGGCAAATCTTGCTGCCAGGAATGGTTGCTCTGGCTCGTGCCCTTCATCCCTTGGTGTAGCCTTTACTGCTAAACCCACAGACTCGGCGTCAGCATCATACTGACCCGTTATGCTCTCCTCCTCCAAGAGGGAGACATTAAGCAGCCCTACAGTAGGTGCCGCTGGCGCGGGCTCTTGGAGAGGTCGGCGCTGACACAATTCCTCCTGCTGGAGTGTGTCTTGGTGGAGCATCCTCTCCATTAGGAGCTCCATCCTGAATAACCGACCAAACACGGTATCCATTCCCGGAGGGGAACCCTCCCGGCCGGGTTCGTCCGAGTCTATCGTCCGTGCAGTCTTTCTGGTAGCGTTACGCCCCATAGGTGTAGCCACGGTGCTCTCAGACACCAAGTCTGCAGTCGCTGGTCTTACCGTTAGCGACTCGGTATATCAATTAGGCGGTCTTCCGCTACCCGCACTCCCGCGGTCTTCTTTAGTTGGCTCGCCTTGCTCTCAACGTTTTCTCCATGCTTTGACTTGCCTCTTGAAACAATAATTTTCAAGCGCAGAAACGACCTCCGACTAAGTTTGACACTTACCTAAGACTTTTTTTAACTTACAGCTGGAGGAGCGCTGCACCTCCCAGCCGGTCGCTGCGCCATGCGTCAGACATAATGACTTGCATGCGGACTGGCGGGGTTCTTCACGGAATCACTCACGTGACTCCGAAGTAAAATCACAGCTCCAATGGTCTCACGTGTTTCCCGTGGGGAGAGGTGTCACAGGGTTAAGGCGAGACAACGCAGTGAGTTTGTACTCCACTGAGGTACGTTTATATCTTTAACTTGATATGGGAACTGTCTGGTTGACAATAAACAATAAACAAAAGAGGCAGGATTAGACCATTCGGCCCTTCGAGCCAGCACCGCCATTCAATGTGATCATAACTGATCATCCCCAATCAGTACTCCTTTCCTGCCTTCTTCCAATACCCCCTGACTCCGCTATCTTTAAGTACTCTATCTAATTCTCCCTTGAAAGCATCCAGAGCATTGGACTCCACTGCCTTCTGAGGCAGAGAATTCCACAGTCACAACCCTCTCTGTGAAAAGGTGTTTTCTCGTCTCGGTTCTAAATGGTTTACCCCTTATTCTTAAAGTGTGGACCATGGCTGTGGACCCCCAACATCTGGAACATGTTTCCTGCCTCTAGCGTATCCAGACTATTCATAATCGTATATGTTTCAATAAGATATCCTCTCTTCCTTCTAAATTCCGGAGAATACAAGCCCAGCTGCTCCATTCTATCAACATATGACAGTCCCACCATCCCGGGAGTTAACCTCGTGAATCTACGCTGAACTCCCTCAATAGCAAGAATGTCCTTTCTCAACAAGGGGACCAAAACGGCACACAATACTCCAGGTGTGGTCTCACCAGGGCTCTGTACAACTGCAGAAGGACTTCTTTGCTCCTACCCTCAACTACTCTTGTTATGAAGGTCAACATGCCATTCGCTTTCTTCACTACCTGTTGTACCTGCATGAATAGTTTCAGTGACTGACACACAAGGACCCCCAGATCTCGCTGTACTTCCCCATTTCCCAACTTGACACAATTCAGTTAATAATCGGCCATCCTGCTTTTGCCACCAAAGTGGATAACCTCACATTTATCCACATTGAAGTGCATCTGCCATGCATCTGCCCACTCCCCCAACCTGCCCAAGACTCTTCTCATAGCATCCTCCTCACAGTTCACACTGCGACCCAGCTTTGT
This sequence comes from Leucoraja erinaceus, assembly GCF_028641065.1. NCBI lineage: Eukaryota > Metazoa > Chordata > Chondrichthyes > Rajiformes > Rajidae > Leucoraja > Leucoraja erinaceus. The sequence continues at coordinate 138,300,859 of NC_073378.1, read as the reverse complement.
GTCATCTGCAAATGTGCCTATATTACTTTAAATCCATTCATCGAAATCATTAATATATATTATAAATAGCTGCGCTCCCAGCACTGAGCCTTGCGGTACACCACTAGCCATTCTGAAAGCGACCCGTTAATCCCTGCATTTTATTTTGTGTCTCCCAACCAATTTTCTATCCCTAAGCCCAATACCAAATGCTCTAATTTTGCCCACTCTTCTCCTATGTGGGATATTATCAAATGCTTTCTGTAAGTCCAGTACACTACATCCACTGGCTTTCCCTTGTTCATTTAGCTAGTTACATCCTCAAAAAATTCCAAAAGATTAGTCAAACATAATTAGTCAAACATAAATCCACGCTGACTGGGACCGGCCGTGTTACTGCTATCCAAATGTGCCTCTATTTCATCTTTTATAATTGACTCCAGCATCATCCCCACCACCGATGTCAGGCTAACTGGTCTATAATTCCCGGTTTTCTCCCTCCCGCCTTTTTTTAAAAAGTAGGAGAACATTACTTACCATCCAATCCACGGGAACTGATCCTCAATCTATAGAACATTGGAAAATGCTCAACAATGTGTCCATGATTTCTGGAGCCACTGGGGATTTACCAGCCTTCAGTCCCATCAGTCTACCCAACACAATTTCCTGCCGAATGCGAATTTCCTTCAGTTCCTCCGTCACCCTAGATCCTCTGGCCACTAGTCCATCGAGGAGATTGTTTGTGTCTTCCCTAGTAAAGGTTGATCCAAAGTACCGGTTCAACTAATCTGCCATTTCCTTGTTTCCCATTATATATTCACCTGTTTCAGTCTTCAAGAGTCCAACTTTGGTCTTAACTATTTTTTCCTCTTCACATACCTTATGAAGCTTTTACTATCCTCCTTTATATTCTTAGCTAGCTTACCTTCGTACCTCATCTTTTCTCCCAGCACTGCCTTTTTAGTTATCTTCTGTTGCTCTTTAAATGTTTCCCAATCCTCTGGCTTCCCGCTCATCTTTGCTATGTTATACTTCTCCTCTTTTATTTTTAGACTGGATCTGACTTCCCTTGTGAGCCCCTTCCTCCCATTGGGATCTTTCTTCCTCTTTGGAATGAATTTATCCTGCACCCACTGAGTTATTCCCAGAAATACCTAGCATTGTTGTTCCACTGTCATCCTTGCTAGGGTATCTTTCCAGTCAACTTTGGCCAGGTCCTCCCTTACGGCTCCATAGTCCCCTTTGTTCAATTGTAATACTAACATTTCCGATTTTCCCTTCTCAATCTCAAATTGTTAATTAAAACATCATATTATGGTCATTACCGCCTAATGGCTCCTTTACCTCGAGTCCCTTTATCTAATCAGGTTCATTACACAACACTAAATCCCGAATTTCTTGCTCCCTGATAGGCTCCAGTACAAGCTGCCCTAAGAGTCCATCACAGACTTACTTACTTACTAACTGCCAATTATGCCTCTTGGCATGTAGAGCAGCAACGAAGGTCATTCACTCCTGTCCATCACGCCCAGTAGTGTTGACTCCTTCAGTTGCTGTTTCCGTAACATTTTTGTTTTACGAGACATGGTTGCCCTGTGCTCAACCTCCAACCTGGAGGACCAGTGGATCGCTCATCGTCTCGCCTCTCCCCTTCTAACTGTCCAGCAGGAGACGAACCTCCCACTGACTCCCCGATCACGACAAGGTTGCAGTCCAATGGGGAATTCCATCACGGAGACACTCCACAAACTCTCTTTTTTGGGGACCAGAACCAACTTGATTTTCCCAGTCTACCTGTATGTTGAAATCTCCCATAACAACCGTAGCATTAACTTTGCGACATGCCAATTTTAACTCTTGAAGCAACTTGCACCCTATATCCAGGCTACTGTTTGGGGGCCTGTAGATCATTCCCATTCTCAATGGGCGTTTTATCCGACTTCTCACCGTTGACTCCGGCGACTATGCAATCCTGCTCCTTCTCGACCTTAGCCGACCACACCATCCGAATTGACCGTCTCCGGTACGGGGTTGTTACTGATGGCACTGCCCTCAGCTGGTTCATCTCCTACCTCAAAGGTAGGAGTTTCTCTACTAACATAGATAACTCTTTCTCCTCACAGCTAGCCTTTGCTGCGGGGTTCCGCAAGACTCCATCCTTGGTCCCATTCTCTTCTCCCTGTATATGCTCCCCTTAGGCCAAGTCGTTCAAAGGCGCAGCATTTCCTTCCACTGCTATGCAGACGATGCACAACTTTATCTCCCCCTGAAACCCAACAACAGATTAAATCTACTCAGCCTTATCCACTGCCTCGAGAATATAAAGTGTTGGATGGCCCAAAATTTCCTCCATCTAAACGAGAGTAATCTGAGGTCATCCTTCTCGGCCCCGTCAAACACCTTGGCGTGATATTTGACTCCGCATTGAAATTTGACAAACAAGTCAAAGTAATTGGGTAGAAGGTAGTTGAGGCCAGTTCATTGGCTATATTTAAGAGGGAGTTAGATGTGGCCCTTGTGCCTAAAGGGATCAGGGGGTATGGAGAGAATGCAGGTACAGGATACTGAGTTGGATGATCAGCCATGATCATATTGCATGGTGGTGCTCGAAGGGCCGAATGGCCTACTCCTGCACCTATTTTCTATGTGCTTATGTTTCTATGTAAGTCAATGCCATGGTAAAAGCTAGCTTCTTCCAGCTTCGGACCATAGCAAACATAAAACCTTTCCTCCAATTTGACCACCTCGAAAAGGTAATCCACTCATTTATCTCCTCCCGCCTAGATTACTGCAACTCCCTTTACACTGGCATCAGCCAATCATCCCTGTCCCGGCTGCAAATGGTCCAAAGCGCCGCAGCGAGACTTCTGACGGGCACCCGAAAAGGGGACCACATCACTCCGACTCTGGCCACTCTCCACTGGCTCCGTGTGCGGTTCCGAATCAATTTCAAGCTCCTTATTTTGCTTACAAAGCCCTTAACGGATTTGCCCCCACCTACATCAAAAATCTGCTTTCCCACCACACCTCATCCAGGTCCCTCAGATCGGCCGACTTGGAGATTGACCTGTCCGCGGGCTAGGCATAAGCTCAGGGGCTACCGCGCCTTTGCGGTCGCAGCACCTAAACTGTGGAACATCATCCCTCTTCCCATCAGAACTGCCCCTCCATCAACTCTTTGAAGTCGAGGCTTAAAACTTATTTCTACTCTCAAGCCTTTCTTGAGATCTTCTGAGGGAGCGCTGTGTGTAGGTATTTATGTATTTATGTATGTTTTTGTTGATCTATGTACCATTGTATGTAGCACGTTAATACCTGCACTAATGTGAAGCACTTTGGTCAACGAGAGTTGTTTTTAAATGTGCTATAGAAACAGAATTGACTTGTCTTGACTTGACGTTTCACAGAGTGCTGGAGTAATTCAGCAGGTCAGGCAGCATCTGTGGAGAACATGGATAGGTGACGTTTCAAAGAGTGCTGGAGTAACTCAGCGGGTCTGGCAGCATCTGTGGAGAACATGGATAGGTGACGTTCCACAGAGTGGTGAAGTCGTCTTCCTGCTTATTTCGTGCACAGCCTAAAGTTGTGGGACAATTTGTTCTATTTGATCTTATTTAATTGTGCACACCAGGTAGATTGCATTCGTCAAAACGGGGCGGACCACGTGAAGGTTGCAATCTCCCTCCCTAGTGCTGGAGTAACTCAGCGGGTCAGGCAAAATATATGGGAAACATGGATAGATGACGTTTCTGGGTCGGGACACTATTCAGATTGAAACGTCATCTATCCCTATCCTCCAGAGAAGATGCCTGACCTGCTTAGTTACTCCAACACTTTGTGTCTTTTTGTGCAGACTAGTATCTGCAGTTCCCTGTTTCCAACCTGCCCTCGCTCTTCCGACGGTCCCTCGTTGACGCTTCTCTTCACTTTATTTTAGTTTGAAGAAGGATCCCGACCCGCAAAATCGCCTGTCCACCCCCTCCCCAGACGCTGCCTGAGTTCCTCCTGCACTTTGTGACTTGTTTTGTCAGGGTTCCAGACCTGCAGTTGCTTGTATCGCATCCTGGTCGTCAGCTTGCAGCTGATGATACAGCTACAGACATGGACTGCAGGCCCACAGACTCGCACAGGGACTCCCGGTATCTCAATGAGTTCACGGCCACAGCTGGGTCTTCACTGTGAGTGGGGTAGGAGTCCCGTTCAGTGTGGTGACTCTGTGGAATTATTTGCCACAGAAGGCCATGGAGGCCGTCAGTGTGTACTTGGAAGGCAGAGATATTTTCTTGATTTGTAGATATGGGGAGAATGGCACGAGAATTGGGTTAGGAGGAGGAGATAGATATCACACGGTGCCCAGAACTGTACACAATACTCACAATGTGTCCTCACCAGCGTCTTATACAACTGTAACATGACCTCCCAACTTCTATACTCAATACTCAGGCTGATGAAGAGCAATGTGTAAAAGCCTTTTTAACCACCAGATCTACGTTCAACTCCACCTTCAGGGAGCCATTCTCCTGCTCTCCTGAATCCCTTTGCTCTCCAACCCTTCCCAGAGCCCTGCTATTCACTGTGTAAGTTCTGCTCATGTTATACTTCCCAAAATGCAACACCTCACATTGTTCTGCATTAAATTCCACCAACCATGCCTCAGCCCACTTTGCCAATCGATCAAGATCCTGCTGCAATTTTTCACAACAATACTCCATCTTCAGTATTTGCAAAACAACTCTCTTTTATTTCATCTGCAATCTTGGGAAACTAATTTTAGTATGTTCATTAAAAAACCAATGCCGAAAATACCTAAAGAATAGACTGCAGAAGCTGGAATCTTGAGTAAAAAAAACATACTTCTAGATTGGGGAAACTCAGCGTGTCAGGCAGCATCTGTGGAGGGAGACGGCACACGACTTTTCTGGTCTGGTTCCTTCTTCAGACTGATGGATTGTTGGAGTGAAAACTGGCAGAGAGTGGGGAAAGGAAGCAGTGGGACAAGAGCGGGTGGATGTTAGGTGAGTTCAGGTGAGCAGGGTGGATTGGCGGAAGAACCAGTGAGGGAGGGAAGTGTTAAGATAGACCCCGAGGCCGGAGGTGATCAGAGAAGGGCAGAAGGTCGAATCTTCTTGAGGGGGAGGATGGTGAATCCAATGTAGAAGCAACGGCCTGGGTCGGCTGTTACTCCTGCAGTTTATTTATTTAGTTTAGTTTTAGTTTTAGAGATACAGCACAGAAACAGGCTCTTCGGACCACCGGGACCGCATCGACCAGCCATCCCTGCACATTAACACTATACTACACCCAATAGGGGCAATTTTTATATTTACCAAGCCAATTAACCTACAAACCTGTACGTCTTTGAAGTGTGGGAGGAAATACTCGCGTGCACACATAATCGATTACACTCATGTGCTCACATACAAACACACTCATACCTCAGCCACAGGACACACACATCACTTACACTGAGTTGTCATTTCTAACTGTTTTGCACTCATACCTTGTTTCTTGCACCGCTTTTTTTCTTTCCTCTGTATTATGGAATTTATTATAATGTATATTATGTGCGTTTTCTGAGCCTATGTGCCTATGATACTGTTGCAAGCAAGATTTTCAATGATATTTGCACCTCGCCGTAATTATATAGATGATAATAAACTGGGCTTGACCTGACTTGGCAGCAGTTACCTTCCCAACTTGTTTACAGAATTGCCCTCTTTAAAGCTGGTCACGGGGTGACGTTCTTCACGCGTCCTGATGATAAACACAATCAGCTTAAAAGGCAATTGAGATAACAAATCACTGACGGAGAGAGGTCGAGTGAGTCATTGTACTGACAATCCTTGTAGCCGCCCAGAAACAAAGATTACATCAACATCAGCAGGACGATGCGGTGGGGGGAGGTGGAATGGACGAAGGGAGGGAAGGAATGGGGGGAGGGATGGTCTGGGTCACCGAGAGCCAGGACACTAGATACAATGGGCAATTGCTGCAGGAGTAGGCCATTTAGCTCTTTGAGCCAGCACCGCCATTCAATGTGATCAAGGTTGATCATCGACAATCATTACCACGTTCCTGCCTTCTCCCCATATCCATTGGCATCGCTATCGTTTAGAGCTCTATCTAACTCTCCCTTGAAAGCATCCATTGAACCGGCATCCACCACCTTCTGAGGCAGAGGATTCCACAGACCCACAACTCTGTGTGAAGAATGATTTCCTCAACTCCGTTCTAAATGGCTTACCCCTTATTCTTAAACTGTAGCCCCTGGTTCTGGACTCCGCCAACATCAGGAGCATGTTTCCTGCCTCTACCATATTCAAACCCTTAATAATCCTCTATGTTTCAATAAGATCCCTTCTCATCCTTCTAAATTCCATAGTATACCAGCCCTGTCGCTCCATTCAATCAACATATGCCAGTCCCACCATTCCGAGAATTAACCTTGTGAACCTACGCTGCACTCCCTCGATAGCAAGAATGGCCTTCAAATTTGGAGACAAAAACTGCACTGCCTGCTGTACCTGAAAGCTTACTTTCAGTAATTTATGAACAAGGACCCCCAGATCCCGATGTACGTCCCCATTTCCCAACTTCCCAACTGCCTTCCTGTTTTTGCCACCAAATAGATAACCTCACATGTATCCACATTAAACTGCATCTGCCATCTCACCCAACCTGGCCAAGTCACCTTGCATTCCCATAGCACCCTCCTCACAGTTCACACTGCCACCCAGCTTTGTGTCATCTGCAAATTTGTTAATGTTACTTTTAATACCTTCATCTAAATCATTAATATATATTGTAAATAGCTGCGGTCCCACGAGCGAGCCTTGCGGTATCCCACTAGTCACTGCCTGCCATTTTGCCAGAAATTCTCCTTCCTCTACCTCTGCCACTTAAAAGTCATAGTCAAGAGTATCCGTGTCGTGTCTTTACTCGGGCCTGTCCCTCCGCACTCACCACACGGTCCGGCACCGACTCTGAACAAGACCGCAAGAAATTGCCGAGAGATGTGATTGCAGCCCAGTCCATCACGCAGACCAGACTCCCCGCCATCGACCCCATCTACACTTCACACTGCCTCGGTAATTCCCTCTTCTCCCCTCTCCCGTCGGGCAGAAGATACGGATACATGAACGCAAGTACCACTAGATTCAGGAACAGCTCCCCCCCCCCCCCCCCCCCCCCCCCCAGTAACCAGGCAACTGAACGGTCCAGACATAAGCTATCTCCGCATACTAACACTATCCTACACACCAGGGTGTGTGTTGTGATGTCCTTGGCCAGCAGGCAAAACGACATGTATCAAAGTTTCTCCATTCTCGTGACAATAATAAATCGATACTAATAAACCGAAAGTGCATTTTATAGAAACATAGAAACATAGAAACATAGAAATTAGGTGCAGGAGTAGGCCATTCGGCCCTTCGAGCCTGCACCGCCATTTAATATGATCATGGCTGATCATCCAACTCAGTATCCCGTACCTGCCTTTTCTCCATACCCTCTGATCCCCTTGGCCACAAGAGCCACATCTAACTCCCTCTTAAATATAGCCAATGAACTGGCCTCAACTACCCTCTGTGGCAGAGAGATCCAGAGATTCACCACTCTCTGTGTGAAAAAAGTTCTCCTCATCTCGGTTTTAAAGGATTTCCCCCTTATCCTTAAGCTGTGACCCCTTGTCCTGGACTTCCCCAACATCCGAAACAATCTTCCTGCATCTAGCCTGTCCAACCCCTTAAGAATTTTGTAAGTTTCTATAAGATCCCCTCTCAATCTCCTAAACTCTAGAGAGTATAAACCAAGTCTATCCAGTCTATCAGTCTTTATTGCTGATATCTCCTGCGCTGCCATAAATCCCCCGCCCAGTTTTGCTGGACTCCTGACAAACGCCCTTTGGCCTGGACGTGGAGCCAAACGTGATCGAAGAGGGAAGGTCCAGGGGGGAGGGGCTCCAGCCCTCAGCTGCCCCACAGCAACTGCTACTTAAGGCGGGGAAAGGCATTGGGAGGAGCAGAGCTGTTGAATCGAGGCAGTGGGAAGAGCTCTGAGTTCGCGGAAAGCAGCAGGAAGGAGGCGACACAGAGTGTGTACGACACAGGGTAAGGGTCTAGCTGAAATGACGGCGGGCGTGGGTGAGTACGAGGGGAAGGTGACGATGAACAGCTGCGATGGTGTGGAAGACACCTGGAAACGGAATGTCTCACCCACAGGGTCTCAGATAATCAGGCAACGGAGAGAGAATCGTACACAGGATAGGCGGGTGTGGGACTGGGGAGACTGGTCCACTGGCACTCGAACAAATTAGATGGGCTGAACAGCCTCTCGCTGTGCCGTCATCATTCTTACAGGTCCCCCCGCGACTGCTCCGCTCGCAGCCTGCTCGCTGAAAAGGTGATGGGGGAGAGAGAGAGGGAGGGAGGGAGGGAGGGAGGGAGGGAGGCAGGGAGGACGGGAGGGATGGAGGGATGAGAACGACCCGCAGCCCCTCACCTCCACCGCCAGAGCAACTCCCCCCCCCCCCCCCCCCCCCCCCTCCCGATGTGTGTGTGTTACCCAGTGAAGGGGAGTAAGGGAGCGGGACTCAGGGGAGAGCGCGACCTGAGGCCGGAGCCAGGGACGAAACCGCGGTCGGCCACGGGTTCAGAAATAACTGCCCGGGAACACGATGAGCAGCTTGAGCCGACGGGAGTTTGACCCGGCTCTGGCTCATTTATATCGTCCATTCCATCCACAGACGCTGCCTTGCCCGCTGAGTTCCTCCGGCACTGTGTGTTTTGCTCAGGATTACAGCATCTGTGGTTCAGGTACGGTAATCGCTATCACAACATGGGGGTGACACAATTACTTGGTGGGCGCACGCACACACACAGACACGCGCGAGGTTTCGGTCGTGGGCCCTGCGGACGATAAAATCGGGAGCTGACCTGGTTGGTGACCGACTCCGACCTCCAGCAACAGCAGCTTCGTCCGCCCCGAATCGTGGGGTTCACTCAACCCGTTGGCGGCGCCTTTCATCGCCCGGTGCGCTTTGAAAGCGTCCGCGAGATCTTCCATCGCCCATCGCGCTGAATCAGTCTGAAGAAGGCTTTCGGCCCGAAACGTTGCCTATTTCCTTCGCTCAATAGATGCTGCTGCACCCGCTGAGTTTCTCCAGCTTTCTTTTGTGTACCTGCGCTGAATTATAATGTCCCACCCCCACTGCCTGCTAATCGACGTCTCTCTCGTCCAATCGGCGTCAACGATCCTTAGTCCCACCACCACTGTCTCGCGGAAAGCGGACATTTTTAATTTAAAAAAAAATCACCGATTTTCAAAATCCGGATAACAATACATAGGGGGATTATCGCCCACCTCCCAACACATGGGGGCGTGAATCTTCGTCTGTCCATTCCCTCCACGGATGCTGCCTGAGACACAGAGTTGCTCCAACACTGTAGTTTTTGTTTGATATTCCAGCATCTTCAGTTCTTGGTTTATCCGTTAATCTGGATCTGTTTGAACTGTTTATTTTCAGCAGCGGCGCGGCGCAGACCACACCCGGAGTCCCAGGATCCAGGCCCAGTCATGGCGACCAGCGAGGAACTGGATCGCGCTTCGGCGGAGCTGAAGGCGAACATGAAGGAGGCAAGGGCAGCGATGGGGCTGTTCCAGGATAGAGCCGTGTTCGCCACTACGGCCGGTGTGTTGAAGGGAATCTTCCAGGTGGGCGGCGCCATTCTGAAGCTGGTGCTGGGAAAGCGGGAGAGCGAGGAGCTGACATATATGAAAGAACAGTTCCAGGCCGTCAGGAACCAACTGGATGTGATTTCTGATCAGATCCGGCAGGTGTTGTGGGAGATCGAGAGGAGCACGATCAACAACCAGTACTTCCCCATCGAGGAGAACCTCAAGAACCAGTTCCGCAAATACATGGACATCCTGAGATCAGCGCCCGAGTTCCGCGACAAGGAACGAGACGAGTTCCTCGCACACTTCGACGCTACGAAGGGCGACCAGAACCTGCACACGCTCTTCGACGCGGTCATGGGCTTCTCCGCCGTCTTTGGGAAGCCCATCCTGGAGACGGCCATGAGCTACGACCAAAGGAACCGGCGCCTGATTGAAGTCATGTGTTGCCGGCTGAAGGAGCTCTTCTGCATCGGTCTGATCGCTCTCCTGGGCCACGCCGCCGTCACCGGCAACGACGTGGAGGCGTTGAAGAAAGAGTGGAACCAGAAACTGGCGCAAGTAGAAACCAAAATGAAATCCATGGTAGATCGGTGCGTCAGCGAGTTTGCGCAGCAGGCAGAGATAGATGTCGAGAGGATGGTGAAGGACAAGGGGGAGAGAGATAACAAGGGGTGCATCGGCTTTATCCTGGAGAGACTAGTGAAGAAATACAACTGGGTCCGCTGGTCAGTGCGCGTCTATGATCCTGTCTCAGGCTTTGACAATCACTGTGTCGGTGGCCCAAACCGTTTTGAGTTTTTTCCGGCTCAATAACATCAACGTGGTTGTGTCTTACTCCATCGACCCAAAACCCATAGACGAGGCACAGATCGGCCAGTTGATGCAGAGCAAGGATGGCTGGAGGGACGCAAGAGACGTGTTCGAGTTCATCTCCACCAACGTCCCGGACAACTACATGGTCCACGCGGTCAGGCGCTACAAAGGCCTGTGGAACCACAAGGACTTCCCCAACGCCTGCCACTTCTGGGAGACCTACAGTGGGGTCACCCTCTGTGTCCACTCCACATGATGGCCCCAGAGGCGAGCCGGTCCCGTCATGGCGGGGTATGGTAGAAATTAAACAGATCAAATATGTGATTAAAATAAATCGGGACCCAATCAGGTCAGTGTCCGCATCCTAGATTTATCAGCGTTACAATTCGGCGCTTAGAGTCCAATCAAAGGTCACCGTCGGATTGTAACACCGTCGGTGTGCAACCGGTGAGCAGCCGCTTCCCCAGTTTACTGACCGTCCGCTGAACACCAAACGCTGCAGACACGACCCTGTCTGGTTACCTCCTGCACTCAGCAGCCGCTGCCCGGCAAACAACACAATGGCCACCGGCAGCAGGGTTTCCTGATGCCTATTATTCTTGTATTGTTGTCATTGCTTGGCTGTGCTTAAAGTGATTAATCGGTTCTGTGAAAATATATTCGATGTACACGGTAATCAATTCAATGAATTCGAGTCACGAGTCAAGTGTTTAATTGCGATTTGTAACCACAACGGAACCCTGAAATTCGTGCTTGCTGCAGCGTAAAAGCCTGCAAACGGAAAAACAAATAGTTATTTATAATAATACAAAAAAATGTCACCTATTATTTTGCTCCAGAGATGCTGCCTGTCCCGCTGAGTTACTGCACCCACCACCCTTTGTGTGACAAATCTACCCCTTAGTTTCATATTAAATCTTTCACCTTCACCTTCAAATGATGTCCCCGGTCACGGTCGCGGTGGCGCAGCGGTAGAGTTGTCGCCTTACAACGAATGCAGCGCCCGAGACCCGAGTTCGATCCCGTCTACGAGTTCTGTCTGTACGGAGTTTGTACGTTCTCCCCCCGTGCCGAGTGGGTTTTCTCCGAGATATTCGTTTTCCTCCCACACTCCAAAGACGTACAGGTTTGTAGGTTAATTGGCTTGGTATATGTGTAAATTGACCCTAGTTTGTGTAGCATAGTGTTAAGATATGGGGGTCGCTGGTCGGCGCGGACTCGGTGGGCCGAAGGCCCTGTTTCCGCGCTGTATCTCTAAACTAAACTCTGGGAAAGAGACTCTGTGCATCTACCCAATCTATTCCGTTCATGATTTTATACAGCTCTCTAAGATCACCCATCATCCACATTCACTCCAACATATAGTCCCAGCCCACTCAAGCTCTCCCTCTAGCGCACACACTCTAGTCCTGGCAACCTGACCTCCCGCTGGCTCAACACTTCAACTCCCCCTCCCATTCCGTACCCGACCTCTCTGTCCTGGGTCTCCTCCATGGCCAGAGGGAGCACCACCGGGAATTGGAGGAACAGCACCTCATATTCCGCTTGGGGAGTCTGCATCCTGGGGGCATGAACATTGAGTTCTCCAAATTTTGTTAGCCCTTGCTGTCTCCTCCCCTACCTATCTCCCCGTCAGCCCTCGGGCTCATCGTCCTCCTTTTCCTTCCTTATACAACACTTTAACTTCGGTATTCATCTCCCCTCTCACACCGTTCACTATCAGCCTAGACCTTATTCTCTTATCCCTTCTCGAACTTTCCTTCCCATTAATTCGGGAGTCTTTAAATTCATATTAATTCGGTTGACACCTGGTACTCGCTGCCAGGGAGGTGTGGATTTAGGTACAATCACTCGCTTCACTGGCATTCACAGTGAAAGAGTCGAGGCTCGCAGGGGTATGTGCCTCAGGTGCGAAGGTTCGAAAGAGATTGACCAATTGTTACAAAGTGCTGGAGTAATTCAGCGGGTCAGGCAGCATCTCTGGATAAAATGGATAGGTGACATTATAGTTGGTCTAATCTGTCCAAGTTTAATTGTTCTTGTGTATCGTCCACCAAAAATGCATAAGGACTTTATCTCACAATTTGCTGATCTTATTTCTAGCTTGTTGCCCAAATTCGACCGGGTCCTGATTCTTGGTGACTTTAACATTCATGTCGGTTGTCCCACATTAATGAATTTATGAACAGGGTTGAGTCCTTCAATCTGACTCTATTTAGGGCTGGACCACGCACATGCTTGGCCATACACTTGACTTGGTCTCCCAATTTGTAATACAGATATTATTGATACGTGCCTGTCTGATCACAGTGCAATTATATTCGATACATCTTCTCAAATACCAGGAAGCAAAAAAGTCTGCGAGAACACAACACTTTTCCGACCTCATTTCCAAAAACATCAAAAATACCAAGGTCATATTTAGTACTATTACCTCTGTCATATGTCCTGCACCCAGTACCAGCTTAGCTGGGACCCCTGCTAAGTGCGAAGAATTTACAACATTCTTCACCAGCAAAGTTAAGAACATCAGAACGAATATTTCCCTTCCCATCCGTGACCTGGGTGTCTCATTAGTCTGTTCCTCTAAATTGTTTCCAACCCGTCCCTCCCTTGTAAAGCTTGTCTCCGCTATGAAACCTGCTACCTGCCCCATCGCCGTTTTCCCTTTTGCCCTTCTGAAGGATGTCATTGCAATAGCCGGTCCCAGCATCCTCGCCATCATCAACAATTATCGGGCCACTGACGCTGTTCCAAACTGTTTCAAGCACGCGGTGGTCCAGCTCCTCCTGATAAAACATAACCTAGACCCCACCTTGCCAAGCAACCACAGATCTATCAGGAAAATCGCCTGTCCACCCCCTCCCCAGACGCTGCCTGAGTTACTCCTGCACTTTGTGACTTGTTTTGTCAGGGTTTCACGCCTGCAGCCTGGGGGGTGGGGGGGGGGGGGGGGTGGCGTACAGCGTGGTGAATATGTGGATTCTTTGCCACAGAATGCTGTGGGGGCCAAGTCAGTGTGTGTTTTTAAGGCAGATATATTTTCTTGGTTGGTAGTTATGGGGAGCGTTGCAGGAGAATGGGGTTAGGAGAATGGCAGAGAATTCCACAGATTCACCACTCTATGTCCGCACTCTACAGCCACCCCTGCCAGAACACAAGGTCAGAAGTGACAGAACAAGGGGGTCACAGTTTGAGGATAAGGGGGAAGTCTTTTCGGACCGAATTAAGATTTGTTTTTTCACACAGAGAGTGGTGAATCTGTGGAATTATCTGTCACAGCGGGTGGTTGAGGCCAGTTCATTGGCTATATTTAAGAAGGAGTTAGATGTGATCCTTGTGGCTAAAGGGGTCAGGGGGTATGGAGATATGGCAGGTACAGGATACTGAGTTGGATGATCAGCCATGATCATATGGAATGGCGGTGCAGGCTCGAAGGGCCTAATGGCGATCAACTAGTCCTTCAGGTTGGGGGTTGAGCACAGGGCTAACAACCCTGTCTCGTAAAACAAACATGTTATGGAAACAGCAACTGAAGGAATCCAGCCAAGAGGCATAATTGTCAGTTAGTAAGTAAGTAAGTTCGTGATGGATTTTTAGGGCAGTTTCTACTGGAGCCTACCAGGGAGCAAGAAATTCTGTATTTAGTGTTGTGTAATGAACCTGATTTGATAAAGGAACGAAAGATTTGATAAAGGAACGAAAGATTTGATAAAGAATCGTGGACGCATTGGTGATCATGTTCCAATGTTCTACAGATTCAGGATCGGTTCCTGTGGACTGGAGGGTAGATAATGTTCTCCCACTTTTTTAAGAAAGGCGGGGGAGAGGAAACGGGGAGTTATAAACCAGTTAGATAGACATCGGTGGTGGGGAAGATGCTGGAGTCAGTTATAAAAGATGAAATAGCGGCACATTTGGATAGCAGTAACTGGATTTGCCCGAGTCACCATGGATTTACGAAGGGGAAATCATGCTTGAATAATCTTCTGGAACTTGTTGATAATGTATCTAGGAAAATGGACAAGGGAAAGCCAGTGGATGTAGTGTACCTGGACTTTCAGAAAGCATTTGATAAGATCACACATAGGAGGTTTGTGGGCAAAGTTAGAGCATATGGTTTTGGGATTAGGGTACTGACATGGATAGAAAATTGGTTGGGAGACAGGAAACAACATGTAGGGATTAACATGTCCCTTTCAAAATGGCCAGTGATGTACTGCAAGGCTCGGTGCTGGGACCGCAGCTATTTACAATATATATTCATGGTTTAGATGAAGGGATTTAAAGTAACATTGGCAAATTTGCAGATGGCACAAAGCTGGGTGGCAGTGTGAACTGTGAGGAGGACGCTATGAGAACGCAGGGTGACCTGGACAAGTTGGGGGAGTGGGCAGATGCATGGCAGATGCAGTTTAATGTGGGGAAATGTGAGGCTACCCACTTTGGTGGCAAAAACAGGATGGCCGATTATTACCTGAATTGTTTCAAGTTGGGAAATGGGGAAGTACAACGAGATCTGGGGGGGGGGGGGGGGGGGGGGGGGGGGGGGGGGGTGTATCAGTCACTGAATCTAAGCATGCAGGTGCAACAGGTAGTGAAGAAAGCGAATGGCATGTTGACCTTCATAACAAGAGGAGTTGAGGGTAAGAGAAAAGAGGCCCTTCTGCAGTTTTACAGAGCCCTAGTGAGACCACACCTGTAGTATTGTGTGCAGTTTTGGTCCCCTAATTTGAGGAAGGACATTCTCGCTAGTTCAGCGTAGGTTCACGGGGTTAACAACCGGGATGGCGGGACTGTCATATGTTGATAGAATGGATCACTTGGACTTGTATAGTCTGGAATTTAGAAGGCAGAGAGGGTATCTTATCGAAACATATAAGATTATTAACAGTTTGGACACGCTAGAGGCAGGAAACATGTTACAGATGCTGTGAGTCCAGAGCCAGTGGCCACACTTTAAGAATAAGGGGTAAACCATTTAGAACCGAGACGAGGAAACACTTTTTCACACAGAGGGTTGTGAATCTGTGGAATTCTCTGCCTCAGAAGGCAGAGGAGTCCAATTTTCTGGATGCTTTCAAGGGAGAATTAGATATACTTAAAGAGAGCGGAGTCAAGTCAAGTCGTCAAGTTTATTCGTCACATACACATACGGTGCAGTGAAATGAAAAGTGGCAATGCTCGAGGACTTTGTGCAAAACGACAAACAAACAAACAACCAAACAAACTATAAACACAATCATAAACACACACACATATTATTTTACATATTAAAGGAAAAACGTTCAGTAAAGTTAGTCCCTGGTGAGATTTACAATCCAAATGGCCTCTGGGAAGAAACTCTTTCTCAACCTCTCCGTTCTCACAGCATGGCAACGGAGGCGTTTGCCTGACCGTAGCAGCTGGAACAGTCCGTTGCATGGGTGGAAGGGGTCTCCCATGATTTTATTTGCTCTGGAGTTGCAGCTTCTGATGTATTGGGCCCGCAGGGGGGCGAGTGAAGTTCCCATAGTTCGTTCGGCCGAATGCACTACTCTCTGCAGGGCCTTCTTGGCCTGGGCAGAGCAATTCCCAAACCAGAAGGTAATATTTCTGGACAAGATGCTTTCCACAGCCGCTGCGTAGATCCTCGGAGACACTCTGAATTTCCTCAATTGCCTGAGGTGGTAAAGGCGCTGCCTTGCCTTACTCACGAGTAAAGCGGTGTGTGATATTCATGTCATATCCTCAGAAATGTGAACTCCCAGATATTTAAAACAGCTCACCCTATCCACAGGATCCCCATTTATCCTCAATGGTGTGCACGTCCTCGGATGATGTGCCCTCCTAAAGTCCACGATCAGCTCCTTCGTTTTTTTGATGTTCAAGAGGAGGCTGTTATCCTGGCACCAGTGCTAGATCAGCCACCGCCTCCCGGTAGGCCCTCTCATCATTGTCTGAGATCAGGCCAATCACCAGAGTGTCATCAGCTAACTTAATTATTGAGTTGGAGCTGAACCTAGCCACACAGTCATGTGTGTACAGAGAGTACAATAGGGGGCCGAGGACGCAACAGTGATCAAAATATCTCAGCAGCTGCTCCACCCCCTCCGGAGACTAAGAAAAGCAGGTCTCCCTACTGTTCATCTAAGGACCTTCTACAGGGGCAATATCGAGAGTATATTGACCTACGGCATCACTTCCTGGTTTGGAGCTGCAAGGCTTATGAGCAAAACCAACTTAACAGGATAGGGAAGAGAGCCAGCAGGATCATTGGTGCCCCACTCCCTTTCCTGTTGGAGATCTATAAGAAGCGGAGCATCAGCAGAGCCATCCCATTATTAAGGACCCCTATCATCCATCACAACACATCTTCTCCATTCTGCCACCTGGGAAGAGGTACAGGAGCTTCAGCTGCTAAACCAGCAGGATGCTACACAGCAGATATGGTATTTTTTAATGTTTTAAGCTATATGTATTTGTTCTGTTTTTATTAATCATAGAAACATAGAAACATAGAAAATAGGTGCAGGAGTAGGCCATTCGGCCCTTCGTGCATGCATCGCCATTCAATATGATCATGGCTGATCATCCAACTCAGTATCCTCTACCTGCCTTCTCTCCATACCCCCTGATCCCTTTAGCCACAAGGGCCACATCTAACTCCCTCTTAAATATAGCAAATGGACTGGCCTCAACTACCTTCTGCGGCAGAGAATTCCAGAGATTCACCACTCTCCGTGTGAAAGATGTTTTCCTCATCTCGGTCAATAAAGATTTCCCCCTGATCCTTAAACTGTGACCCCTTGTTCTGGACTTCCCCAACATCGGGAACAATCTTCCTGCATCTAGCCTGTCCAACCCCTTAAGAATTTTGTAAGTAACTGATGGGAACTGATTGAGAAACAATGTTTTCGTTTAATCTGTGCATGTAAGTACTCAGTTAAAATGGCATTAAAGTAAATACTGAATAATGAATACTGAAGGCGGGGACGGGGTACTGATTGTGGATGATCAACCACGATGTGGTGGAAGATTGCAACCTTCACGTGGTCCGCCCTGTTTCGACTAATGCAATCGACTCGACGTGCACAAACGGAAGATCAAATAGAACAAGTTGTCCAACAACGTTAGGCTGTGCACGGCACACGAACGATGAAGAAGTTCAGCCATGATCACAGTAAATGGCGGTGCTGGCTCGAAGGGCCGAATGGTCCACTCCTGCACCTTATGTCGATTATCTATTGTCTATTATCCACCAGATAGTTCCAATATCAAGTTCAAGATGGAAGCGTACCCCCGTGGAGTAAAAGCTCATTGCGTTGTCTCACCTTAACCCTGTAACACCTCTCCCCACGGGAAACACGGAGACCATTGGAGCTGTGATTTTCCACTCACTGTGGGGCGGGGCCGTGTGGGTGAGGGAGGGGTTGAGTTTGTGACAGGAAGCTTCTGGCACAAACTTCGGTCTTGTCGTTGAGCGGAACCGCTTCCGGGATAAGCTGGGAGGTGGAGGGTGGAGGGTGGAGAGGGAGGTGTCATCACAAACAGGGAGATAAATACCTGAGAGATAACAGTGGGTGGGGGATCGGTGCAGGCGAGGGCGATTGACACGGGCGTGGCCCGTAAAACTATTTAATTGGTGAAACAGAACATGCCGTCTTATTCCAGTAAGTCCAGACCATCGCAGGTTAAGCCAGTCTAACAACTATCCGGAGAGGGCGGGGGGGGGGGGGGGGGGAGGGGTAGGGTGAGGATAGGTGCCTGTAAGGACCGGCCGGAACTGAGGTAGGGCCGGAGGTGTGGATCAGTCCGAAGAAGAGTCTCGACCCGAAACATCGCCTATCCAGTTCTCCAGAGGTATTGCCTGACCCGCTGAGTTACTCCAGCACTCTGTGTCTTATTTTTTTTTTTACCGGAGATGGATTAGGCAGGGTGTCAGCTGGGACAAGGCGGGGACTGAGGGTTCGGTTTTCAACACAGAGGGTAGGAACATGGAACTGCGGCTGCTGATGCACACAAGAAGACACAGACGGTGTTAGAGTATGCATAGTCACAATCGGAAGTAGCTGCCAGAGAAGGTAGTTGAGACTGGGAATATAACACAATTAAAAATACATCTTGACAGGTACATGAATAGGAAAGGTTCAGAGGGAGAAGGCGCTGGCAAACGGAACCAAATGAATAATTTGGAAACACAGGGCACTGCAAATGCCAGTAACAAAATAAGACAAAGTGCTGGAGTAACTCAGCAGGTCAGGCAACATCTCTGGAGAACATGGATAAGACGTTTCGAGTCGCCACAACACCAACCCATCTTCTCCAGAGTTGCTGTCTGACCCGCTGAGTTACTCCAGTACTTTGTGTCTTTTGTCGTCGACGTTGATGAGCTGGGCCGAAGGGCCTGTTTTGTGCTGGACCGATCTGCAACTCTTGACTACAATTTGCAGGTGGTTTAAGGTGCAATATTGCCGCACGCCGGGCAGAGCTGGTATTACATTATTAACTGTGTCCGCGGGTGGGAATCGCTCCACTGAAGACACAAGCTCATTTAACTCTTCTTCCAACCCATGACCACAACCCCCTGAAAGTTCAACACAACTCGCAGCAGGAAGTGTGAGGTGTTGCATTTTGGAAAGTCTAACATGCGCAGGACCTGCACAGTGAATGGTAGGGGACTGGCGTGTTTTGCAGAGTACAGTAGATCTAGGAGGTGCAAGTTTCCTTGAAGGTGGCGTCTCAGGTAGATGGGGAAGTCATAAAGGCGTTTGGCACATTGGCCTTCATCAGTCAAAGTATTGAATATAGAAGTTGGGAGGTCATATTGCAGTTGTATAAGACGTTGGTGAGTCCGTATTTAGAGTACAGTGTTCAGTTCTGGGCACCATGTTATAGAAAATATATTGTCAGCTTGAAAGGGTACAGAGCAGATTTACGAGAATGTTGCCAGGACTAGAGTGTGTGCGCTAGTGGGAGAGGTTGTGTAGGCTGGGACTATTGTTTAGAGTGAAGGAGGATGCTGGGTGATCTTAGAGAGCTGTATCAAATCATGAGAGGAATAGATTGGGTAAATGCACAGAGTCTCTTGCACATAGTTAGTTTAGTTTAGAGATACAGCGCCGAAACAGACCCTTCGGCCCACCGAGTCCCCGGCGACCAAGGACCCCCGCACCTTAACACGATGCTACACACACTAGGGACAATTTACGGATACACCAAACCAATTAACCTACAAACATGTACGTCTTTGGAGTGTAGGAGGAAAACGAAAATCTCGGAGAAAACCCAGTCGGTCACGGGGAAAGAACGAACAGACTCCATACAGACAGCACCCGTAGTCGGGATCGAACTCGGGTCTCGGGCGCTACATTCGCTGTAAGACGACTACTCTACCGCTGCGTCACGGTGACCGTGACCGGAAGACATCATTTGAAGGTGAAGGGGAAAGATTTAATATGAATCTGAGGGGTAGCTTTTTCACACAAAGGGTGGTGGATGTATGGAACAAGCTGCCAGGGGAGGTATTTGAGGCAGGGACTATCCCAACGTTTAAAAAACAGTTAGACAGGTACACGGATAGGACCGGTTTGGGGGGATATGGACCAAACGCGGGGCAGGTGGGAGAAGACTAGTGTTGGTGGGATATGTTGGCTATTGTGAGCAAGCTAGGCCAAACGGTCTGTTTCCACGCTGTATCACTCTATGACAGTGTGTTAAATAAGGCGTATGATATGCTTGCCTTCTCTGGTTGCCCATTGAGTATTTGAGTCAGGAAGACATATTGCAGCTTTATAAATATTCGGCTCGGCTGGTCTATGGAGCATTGAGTTCAGTTCGTGTCGCCCTATTACAGGATGGACGCGGAGGCTTTGGGGAGAGTGCAGAAGTTTATCAGAATGCTAAAAAAGCACACAGTGCTGGAGTAACTCAGCAGGTCAGATAGCATCTCGGGATGGATGGATGAGCGCCTTTTCGGTCAGGACCCTTCCTCATACCAGAATGCTGCCTGGTTTAGAGGGATGAGGGTGTTTTCTTCTGAGCGTCGGTGAATGAGAGATGATTGGGTAGAAGTTTATAACATTGTGAGATATGGTAGAGTTTTTTTTCTAGGATGGAAATATTAATTGCCAGATAGAATGTATTTGTGAGACGAGAAACGTTTAAAGGAGATGTGCAGGACAAGCTTTTTACACCCATAGTGAAAGGCGACCCGACGGCGCGGGCAGGAGTCGTGGTGGCCGGATTTACGATCGTGGCTTTTGAGACCTCGGCTGGCACGTGAGCGGGCAACTTGGACAGGTTGGGGGAGTGGGCACAGATGGGAAATAGTGTGGCAAATTGTGGAGTCATGCATTTTGGTAGTGGGAATAAAGACAAACAATTGTCTAAATCGGGTGGGAATCCAGAAATCGGAAGTGCAAAGGGACTTGGGATTCCCCAAAAATATAATCTGCAAGTCGAATCGGTATCAAAGGAAACAAACCTGCTAGCATTTATTTCAAGAGGGCTAGAATACTAAAACAATGTTGAGGCACTTTCAGGCGCTGGTAAAGTCGCATTTGGAATATCGTGAGCAATTCTGGGCACCATATCTGAGGAAGGATGTGCTGGCTCTGGAGAGGGTCCAGAGGAGGTTTACAAGAATGATCACAGGAATGAGTAGGTTAACCTATGATGAGCGTTTGTGTGGGGAAGCCTAGGTTGAGCACTGGGCCTGTACTCGCTGGAGTTTAGAAGAATGAGGGGGGACTTCATTGAAACATACAGAATAGAAACGACTTGGATAGAATGGATGTGGGGAGGGTGTTTCCACGAGTGGGAGAGTCTAGGACTAGAGGCAATAACCTCAGAATTAAAGGACGTTTTTTAAGGAAGGAGATGAGGAGACATTTATTTCGTCAGGTGGTGGTGAATCTGTGGAATTATTTGCCACAGAAGGCTACGGAGGCCAAGTCGGTGGATATTTTTGAGGCAGAGAGAGATGGATTCTTGATTAGTACGGGTGTCCGAGGTTATGGGGAGAAGAGAGGAGAATGGGGTTAGGTGGGATAGATAGATCAGCCACGATTGAATGACAGAATAGACTAAATTAACCGAATGGCAGGGGGGATGTCGGGGAACTCTGATTACTGGCTTTGCTTGGATTCACCCAGAGGTGATGGTAATGTCGGCTGTTTCCACACGGAACCTCCACCGGGTAACCCGCACATTTGTTGAGGCACCAGACTATTTTTGTAACGAAGTCGTTACCTCCAGCTCGGACACCAATTTTTGTTAACTAATAATGGTACAGATGTATGGATCTGATCGGCTCTGTCAGTGGACTGTTTGCAACCTTCTCTCCCGTCTTTATCACCTGTTTCCCAGGCAACAATGGACCATTGTGGGCTAAACCCTTAATTGGTCATCTGTTACCGGCCCCAGCATGTGTTAGTCTTTAGCTACCTTCGGACCCTCCCCGCCCCCACCCCCTCCCCGACTCTACTTTCAATCTGAAGAAGGTTCTCGACCTGAAACGTCACCTGTTCCATTTTTCTCAAGTGATGCTGCCTGACCCGCTGAGATACTCCAGCACTCTGTGTCTATCTTCGGTATAAACCAGCATCTGCAGTTCCTTCCTACACACGTTCACCCCCCGCCCTCCCAATATATTCCATCAAATATATCCCATGGATATGGAGTACCAAGTTTACATATCCGTTGTGCAGCTGCAAGTAAGAATGTTATTGTTCCTTTCGACATTAAAACACTCTTGAAAGTTGAGGCGAAGAGGCGGAGGGAGGTGCAATTACAACGCGTCCAGGGAGATGGGACTGGTACATAGATGGCAAATGTGGTGAGGGATCTGATCTAATTCGGACAAATGGGATTGGCCTTGATGGGCATGAAGTCAGCACGGACAGGTTGGGCCTAAATCACGGGTTTCCGCGCTGCACGGGTGGACAGCAGACAGGGTGTTCCGATCGAAGGGATGCGTGAGGAAAAGTGATGTTGAACTCACCCGAAGGGGAGGTTGGAGTTGGAGGGCGCCGTTTAGTCGGTGATGTCCTGGAATACCTGTCGCTGAGGAAGGGGTTGATGCGAGGTGAAAGTGCGGGAAAGATACTACTAACACGGAAAGAACGCAGAGGTGATCCTTGAGGATGTTGCTAGGACTCGAGGGCCTGAGCTATAGGGAGAGGTTGGGCAGGGTAAGGCTTTATTCCTTGGGGCACAGGAGGCTGAGGGGCGATGCAATATAACGTCGGGTTATGGTTCCATAGAATATAGAAGATAGACACAAAACGCTGCAGTAACTCAGCGGGACAGGCAGCATCTCTGGAGCAAAGGAATAGGTGACATTGTTTTGTATTATTACATAATATCACTTTGTTATTCCGTTTGCAAGATTTTACGCTGCAGCAAGCACGAGTTTCAGGGTTCCGTTGTGGTTACAAATGACAATTAAACACTTGACTCGTGATTCGAATTTATTGAACTGATTACCATGTACATCGTATATATTTTCATAGAACCGATTAATCACTTTAAGCACAGTCAAGCAATGACAACGATTGATCTACAAGGATAAAGGGCATCAGGAGACCCCGCTGCCGGTGGCCATTGTGTTGTTTGCCGGGCAGCGGCTGCTGAGTGCAGGAGGTAACCAGACAGGGTCGTGTCTGCAGCGTTTGGTATACAGCGGACGGTCAGTAAACTGGAGAAGCGGCTGCTCATCGGTTACACACCGACGGTGTTACAATCCGACGGTGACTATTGATTGGACTCTAAGCGCCGAATTGTAACGCTGATAAATCTAGGACGTGGCCACTGAACTGATTGGGTCCGGATTCATTTTAATCACATATTTGATCTGTTTAATTTCTAACATACCCCGCCATGACGGGACCGGCTCGCCTCTGGGGCCATCATGTGGAGTGGACACAGAGGGTGACCCCACTGTAGGTCTCCCAGAAGTGGCAGGCGTTGGGGAAGTCCTTGTGGTTCCACAGGTCTTTGTAGCGCCTGACCGCGTGGACCATGTAGTTGTCCGGGACGTTGGCGGAGATGAACTCGAACACGTCTCTGGCGTCGCTCCAGCCATCCTTGCCCTGCATCAACTGGCCGATCTGTGCCTCGTCGATGGATTTTGGGTCGATGGAGTAAGACACAACCACGTTGATGTTATTGAGCCGGAAAAACTCAAAACGGTTTGGGCCACCGACACAGTGATTGTCAAAGCCTGAGACAGGATCATAGACGCGCACTGACCAGCGGACCCAGTCGTATTTCTTCACCAGTCCCTCCATGATAAAAGTGGCGCACCCCTTGTTATCTCTCTCCCCCTTGTCCTTCACCATCCTCTCGACATCTATCTCTGCCTGCTGCGCAAACTCGCTGACGCACCGATCTACCATGGATTTCATTTTGGTTTCTACTTGCGCCAGTTTCTGGTTCCACTCTTTCTTCAACGCCTCCACGTCGTTGCCGGTGACGGCGGCGTGGCCCAGGAGAGCGATCAGACCGATGCAGAAGAGCTCCTTCAGCCGGCAACACATGCTTTCCATCAGGCGCCGGTTCCTTTGGTCGTAGCTCATGGCCGTCTCCAGGATGGGCTTCCCAAAGACGGCGGAGAAGCCCATGACCG
This sequence comes from Leucoraja erinaceus, assembly GCF_028641065.1. Classification (NCBI taxonomy): domain Eukaryota; kingdom Metazoa; phylum Chordata; class Chondrichthyes; order Rajiformes; family Rajidae; genus Leucoraja; species Leucoraja erinaceus. The sequence goes on along the minus strand of NC_073378.1, from coordinate 138,276,780 downwards.
CGTCGAAGAGCGTGTGCAGGTTCTGGTCGCCCTTGGTCACGTCGAAGTGTGTGAGGAACTCGTCTCGTTCCTTGTCGCGGAACTCGGGCGCTGATCTCAGGATGTCCATGTATTTGCGGAACTGGTTCTTGAGGTTCTCCTCGATGGGGAAGTACTGGTTGTTGATCGTGCTCCTCTCGATCTCCCACAACACCTGCCGGATCTGATCAGAAATCACATCCAGTTGGTTCCTGACGGCCTGGAACTGCTCCTTCATATATGTCAGCTCCTCGCTCTCCCGCTTTCCCAGCACCAGCTTCAGAATGGCGCCGCCCACCTGGAAGATTCCCTTCAACACACCGGCCGTAGTGGCGAACACGGCTCTATCCTGGAACAGCCCCATCGTTGCCCTTGCCTCCTTCATGTTCGCCTTCAGCTCCGCCGAAGCGCGATCCAGTTCCTCGCTGGTCGCCATGACTGGGCCTGGATCCTGGGACTCCGGGTGTGGTCTGCGCCGCGCCGCTGCTGAAAAGAAACAGTTCAAACAGATCCAGATTAACGGACACACCAAGAACTGAAGATGCTGGAATATCAAACAATATATACAGCGTTGGAGCAACTCTGTGGCTCAGGCAGCATCTGTGGAGGGAATGGACAGACGAAGATTCACGCCCCCATGTTTTGGGAGGTGGGCGATAATCCCCCTATGTATTGTTATCCGGATTTTGAAAATCGGTGATTTTTTTTTTAATTAAAAATTTCCGCTTTCCGCGAGACAGTGGTGGGGGGACTAAGGATCGTTGACGCCGATTGGACGAGAGAGGGGAGGGCGGATGGAAAGCACACCTCGGCGCACCGCTTCCAAACAGCCGCGACCCTATCGAGCGGCAGTCCGCTAAGAAATAAAGGCTGGGTCCGAGCCAAACGACCGTTGTGAGGCTGCCAAACAGCCCCCCTACGAGTTCGGGCGCTCCGGGAACTTCCCACGATAATTTTACTGATACTTTTCCGGGGACGTGTTGCTGGAGGTCGGAGTAAAGTCGCGTCGACGTCACCAAATCCATGGTCAGCTCACGTATTTTATCGTCCCATCAGCTGGGCCCCTACGGAAACTTCTCCGTAATAATCCAGCCGTACGCTCCCCGCCCCCCCCCACGTCGTTATTAGTCTGTGTGTGTTGCGTGCGCCCCCACCCATACACAGTTGGGCTTGGCGTCACACGACCAATGTTGTGGATATGATAGCGATTTTACCGTACCTTGACAACCAAAAGATAGCGTACAATCCTGGGCAAAATAAAAAACATTTTTTTTTCCCCATAGTGGACCCCCCCCCGCTGAATCAGCGGCAGGCAAGGGCCTTTTTTTTTTTTTTTTTTGTTTCTTTTTTTTTTTTTTTTTTTGTTTTTTTTTTTTTTACTGTGGCAATGGCAGGTCTATGGATGGGAATGGGGACGTAAAAAATGAGGCCCGAGTCCGGTGGTCAAACAAAACCTACAGTTTTCGGGGCTTCAAAAAGCTTGCCAGCTCAGCATCGTGTTCCAGGGCTGGCTGTTCTTACACGTATTAACCGTGGCCCGAACACGTGCGCGCGCTTCGACCTATGGCGCCGTTTCCGCCAGGTAGCTCGGCCCTCGCAGGCATCTTCGACCCTCCGTCGCTGAATGTCCCGCTCCCTAGTTCCCCACCGCTCGCCTGCACGGTCCCTGTTTTGGTGTCCACCTCCGGCGTCCGTTGACATAGCACCGGCCTACGACCACATCCTCGGGGCCCTCACGCGTGCCCCAGGGTGGGGGCGGGGGGAAGTTTGATTGGTTCGGTTTTATGGCATGGTGCGACGCGTGAGGGGTCTGCGCGGTCGTTCTCATCCCTCCTCACACTGTACCGTTGACTCCATCCCTGATTCTGCCCCCCTCCCCCGCCCTCCTATTACCTCCCCTCCATCCCTCCATCACTCTCTCTCCCCATCACCTTGTTTCAGCCCCGAGCCACAGGGACCCACAGATGCGAGTCGGAAATCAGTCGCGGGGGGGACATTGTAAGAATGATGGGGGGGGACCGGGCCACAGCGAGAAGAGGCTTGTTCAGCCCATTCTTAATTTGTGTCGGAGTGCTACAAGGTGGTACCAGTTCTCCCTCAAGGTTTCCCTAACACCAGGGACACTATTTCCTGTTGTTACGGGAATTCTCTTCTGCGTTTGCCTTGTTGATCTGAGGACACGGTGGGTGAAGGGGGACATTGCGTTGTACAGAGTGTTCTTCCCTGTAAACCTATCGCCAAAGCTGTTTATCACAGTAAACCTTACCCTCGTTACTCACACCACGCCCGCCACCGTTACATTTGGGACATCTAGACCCTTAACCCTGTTGTCCGTACACAACACTTTTGTCAGGTCGGCCATCATTTCCTGACGCTTTCCCGCGAATTCAAGACAGCTTATTCCAACTGCCTCCGGATTAAAAACCACTGGCACTTCTGCGTCCATTTTCCCAATGCCTTTCCCCGACTTAAGTAGCAAGGGGTTGTTTCCTGGGAAAGCTGGAAGCCCTCCCGACCCTGGAAGCTTCCCTCCTTCGATTCAAGGGGGTTTGGGCCTCCACGGTCCAGGGGGGCTAAAAGGGGCGCTTTTGTTCAGCGGACGGATCCGCAAAAAAAATGGGCGGGGATTTATGGGCAGACGCTGGGAGATAATCAGCAAGACTAAAAATGAAAAACTTTCGGTTTATTTTAGTAGCGATTTTTAAATTATTAATTGTTCACGGTAGGAAGGGGATGGGAGAAACTTGGATACAAGTGGTTTGTTTGGGCCTGCGGCCAAGTACCCAACAAAAAAAAACCCCAACACACCATGTGTGTATGGATTAAGTGTTAGTATGCTGGAGATATGCCTACTGTCATGGGGGGAAACGTTTGCCAGTTGCCTGGGTACTGGGGGGGGGGGGGGGGGCAAGCCGTTCCTGAAATTAGTGGTATGTTGCGTTCCATGTATCCGTTATTTTTCTGGCCGGTGACCTGGCAGGGAGGGGGGAAGACGGGAAGGAAGGGGGAACCGAGCCACAGGTGTGGAAGGTTGTAGATGGGGGGTCGAGGCGGGGGAGGTGGGAGTTCTAGGGGGTCTTGGGCCGGTGGGGGTGGGGGGGGGGAACTGGGGCTTACTAATCCAACAAAACTCCTCGGCAATTTTTACCTTTCGGTCTTGTTCCAAGAGGGGACGGGGTGCCGGGAACCGTGTGCGTGAATGGGGCGGGTAGGCACAAGGCACGAGTAAAGACCAACGACAACGGATGGCTTCTTGGGGGGGGGACTATGGGGGAACTTTTAAGAAGGGTGGGGCAAGAGGTAATAGGGGGGAGGGGGGAGGAGATAATTCTTTGGGCCAAACAACGGGCAAGGCCAGTGTACTAGGTGGGGGATTGTTACCGCCAAATCTATGTTACAATATATATTAATGATTTAGGGATGAAGGTATTTAAAAGTAAACATTAACAAAATTTGCAAGGATGTGGACCCACATAGCTGGGTGGGGCAGGTGTGGGAACTGTGAGGAGAGTGTGCTTTGCTAGGGGCATGCAAGGGGGACTTGGAGGGTTGGTGAGTGCGGGACATATTGCAAGATTTGGCCCCCCCCCCCCCCCCCAGTTTTAATGTGGGATACATGTGTGAGGTAATCAATTTGGTTAGGGCAAAAAAACGCGGAAAGGCAGCCAAGTTTGGGAAGTTGGGAAAATGGGGGGGGGGGGGACCGTAACCCATCGGGGATTATGGGTGAGCATTGTTTTCATAAAATTTACTGGAAAGTGAAGCTTTCCGGTGACAACAGGCAGTGTCAGTTTTGGGTTCTCCAAATGTTGTGAAGGCCCCATTCTTGCTATTCGAAGGAAGGGCAGCCCGTAGGTGTTCACACCGGTAAATTTCTCGGACAAATGATGGTGGGGACTGGCATTATGTTGTTTGAATTGGAGCCGAACAGGGGCTCGGTTATAATATGGGAAATAAATTAGGCCGGATGAGGAAAGGTCCTTATTTGAAACACATAGAGGATTATTAGGAGTTTTGGCAAAATATGGTTAGAGGCAGGCAGAAAAACGTGCTTCTGATGTTGGGCCGGGGAGGGGGTCCTAAGAAAACACAGGGCGCTACAGTTGTAAAGGGATAAGGGGTAGTAAAAGCCATTTTTAGAAACGGAGGAGGGAAATTAATTCTTCACCACAGGGAGGTTGGGGGGTCTGTGGAAAAAATCTCTGCATCAGGGAGGGTGGGTGGATTGCCGGTTTATATGGATGGCTTCATGGGGGAGGGGGGGAGTTAGAAGAAGAAGCTCTTAAGCAGAAACTACTTCACCACTCTGTTAACGGTCACTATCCATGTTCTCCACATTTGCAGCCTGACCCGCTGAGGTACGTCCATAACACTGTGAAACGTCACCTATCCATGTTCTCCACAGATGCTGCCTGACCCGCTGAGTTACTCCAGCACGCTGTGAAACGTCTCCTCTCCCTGTTCTCCACAGATGCTGCCTGACCTCGCGGAGTTACGCCAGCACTCTGTGAAACGTAAGGTCAAGACAAGTCAATTTTGTTTCTATAGCACATTTTAAAACAACCTCTCGTTGACCAAAGGGGCTCTTCACATTAGTGCAGCAAATACATACATAAATACCTACACACAGCGCTCCCTCAGAAGACCTCAAGAAAGGCTTGAGAGTATAAATAAGTTTTAAGTCTCGACTTCAAAGAGCTGATGGAGGGGGCAGTTCTGATGGGAAGACGGATGATGTTCCACAGTCTCGTGCTGCGCGACCGCAAAGGCGCGGTAGCCCCTGAGCTTATGCCTAGCCCGCGGGCAGGTCAATCTCCAAGTCGGCCGATCTGAGGGACCTGGATGAGGTGTGGTGGGAAGCAGATTTTTGATGTAGGTGGGGGCAAATCCGTTAAGGGCTTTGTAAGCAAAAGAAGGAGCTTGAAATTGATTCGGAACCGCACAGAGAGCAAGTGGAGAGTGGCCAGAATCGGGGTGATGTGGTCCCCTTTTCGGGTGCCCGTCACTAGTCTCGCTGCGGCGTTTTGGACCAGTTGCAGGCGGGACAGGGATGATTGACTGATGCCAGTGTAAAGGGAGTTGCAGTAATCTAGGCGGGAGGAGATAAATGAGTGGATGACCTTTTCGAGATTGTCAAATTGGAGGAAAGGTTTTATGTTTAGCTATGGTCCGAAGCTGGAAGAAGCTAGCTTTTACCATGGCATTAAATTACATAGAAACATAGAAACATAGAAAATAGGTGCAGGAGTAGGCCATTTGGCCCTTCGAGCCTGCACCGCCATGCAATATGATCATGGCTGATCATCCAACTCAGTATCCCGTACCTGCCTTCTCTCCATACCCCCCTGATCCCTTTAGCCACAAGGGCCACATCTAACTCCCTCTTAACTATAGCCAATGAACTGGCGTCAACTACCTTCTACCCAATTACTTTGACTTGTTTGTCAAATTTCAATGCAGAGTCAAATATCACGCCAAGGTTTTTGACGGGGCCCAGAAGGATGACCTCAGATTACTCTCGTTTAGTTGGAGGAAATTCTGGGCCATCCAACACTTTATATTCTCGAGGCAGTGGATAAGGCTGAGTAGATTTAATCTATTGTTGGGTTTCAGGGGGAGATAGAGTTGTGCATCGTCTGCATAGCAGTGGAAGGAAATGCCGCGCCTGTGAACGACTTGGCCTAAGGGGAGCATATACAGGGAGAAGAGAATGGGACCAAGGATGGAGCCTTGCGGAACCGCGCAGCAAAGGCTAGCTGTGAGGAGAAAGAGTTATCTATGTTAGTAGAGAAACTCCTACCTTTGAGGTAGGAGATGGACCAGCTCAGGACAGTGCCATCAGTACCAACCCCGTACCGGAGACGGTCAATTCGGATGGTGTGGTCGGCTAAGGTCGAGAAGGAGCAGGATTGCATAGTCGGAGTCAACGGTGAGAAGTAGGATAAAACGTCCATTGGTAATGGCAATTATCTACAGGCCCCCAAACAGTAGCCTGGATATAGGGTGCAAGTTGAATCAAGAGTTAAAATTGGCATGTGGCAAAGTTAAAGCTACGGTTGTTATGGGATATTTCAACATACAGGTAGACTGGGAAAATCAAGTTGGTAATGATCCCCAAAAAAGATAGTTTGCGGAGTGTCCCCGTGATTGGATTCCCCATTGGATTGCAACCTTGTCGTGGTCGGGGAGCCAGTGGGAGGTTCGTCTCCTGCTGGACAGGTAGAAGGGGAGAGGCGAGACGATGAGCGATCCACTGGTCCTCCAGGTTGGTTGAGCACAGGGCTAACAACCCTGTCTCGTAAAACAAACATGTTACGGAAACAGCAACTGAATGGATCAACACTACTGGGCGTGATGGATAGGAGTGGAGGACCTTCGTTGCTGCTCTACATGCCAAGAGGCATAATTGGCAGTTAGTAAGTAAGTAAGTCTGTGATGGATTCTTAGGGCAGCTTGTACTGGAGCCTATCAGGGAGCAAGAAATTCTGGATTTAGTGTTGTGTAATGAACCTGATTAGATAAAGGAACTCGAGGTAAAGGAGCCATTAGGCGGTAATGACCATAATATGATGTTTTAATTAACAATTTGAGAGTGAGAAGGGAAAATCGGAAGTGTTAGTATTACAATTGAACAAAGGGGACTATGGAGCTGTAAGGGAGGAGCTGGCCAAAGTTCACTGGAAAGATACCCTAGCAGGGATGACAGTGAAACAACAATGCTAGGTATTTCTGGGAATAACACAGTGGGTGCAGGATCAGTTCATTCCAAAGAGGAAGAAAGATCCCAATGGGAGGAAGGGGCTCACAAGGAAAGTCAGGCCCAGTCTAAAAATAAAAGAGAAGAAGTATAACATAGCAAAGATGAGCGGGAAGCCAGAGGATTGGGAAACATTTAAAGAGCAACAGATGATAACTAAAAAGGCAATGCTGGGAGAAAAGATGAGGTACGAAGGTAAGCTAGCTAAGAATATAAAGGAGGATAGTTAAAGCTTCATAAGGTATGTGAAGAGGAAAAACATAGTTAAGACCAAAATTGGACCCTTGAAGACTGAAACAGGTGAATATATAAAGGGAATCAAAGACATGGCAGATGAGTTGAACAGGTACTTTGGATCCACCTTTACTAGGGAAGACACAAACAATCTCCCCGATGGACTAGTGGCCAGAGGATCCAGGGTGACGGAGGAACTGAAGGAAATTCGCATTCGGCAGGAAATGGTGTTGGGTAGACTGATGGGACTGAAGGCTGGCAAATCCCCAGTGGCTCCAGAAATCGTGGACGCATTGTTGAGCATTTTCCAATGTTCTATAGATTGAGGATCAGTTCCCGTTGAGCATTTTCCAATGTTCTATAGATTGAGGATCAGTTCCCGTGGATTGGATGGTAACTAATGTACTCCTACTTTTTTTTTAATGCGGGAGGGAGAAAACAGGGAATTATAGACCAGTTAGCCTGAACTCGGTGGTGGGGATGATGCTGGAGTCAATTATAAAAGATGAAATAGAGGCACATTTGGATAGCAGTAACACGGCCGGTCCCAGTCAGCGTGGATTTATGAGGGGTAAATTATGTTTGGCTAATCTTTTGGAATTTTTTGAGGATGTAACTAGGAAAATGAACAAGGGAAAGCCAGTGGGTGCAGTGTACCTGGACTTACAGAAAGCATTTGATAAGATCCCACATAGGAGAAGAGTGGGCAAAATTAGAGCATATGGTATTGGGCTTAGGGATAGAAAATTGGTTGGGAGACAAAAAATAAAATGCAGGGATTAACGGGTCATTTTCAGAATGGCTACTGGTGTACCGCAAGGCTCAGTGCTGGGACCGCAGCTATTTATAATATATATTAATGATTTAGATGAATGGATTTAAAGTAATATAGGCACATTTGCAGATGACACAAAGCTGGGTCGCAGTGTGAACTGTGAGGAGGATGCTATGAGAATGCAGGATGACTTGGACAGATTGGGGGAGTGGGCAGATGCATGGCAGATGCACTTCAATGTGGATAAATGTGAGGTTATCCACTTTGGTGGCAAAAACAGGATGGCCGATTATTATCTGAATGGTGTCAAGTTGGGAAATGGGGAAGTACAACGGGATCTGGGGGATCTTGTGTGTCAGTCACTGAAACTATTCATGCAGGTACAACAGGTAGTGAAGAAAGCGAATGGCATGTTGACCTCCATAACACGACGAGTTGAGGGTAGGAGCAAAGAGGTCCTTCTGCAGTTGTACAGAGCCCTAGTGAGACCACACCTGGCGTATTGTGTGCAGTTTTGGTCCCCTAATTTGAGGAAGGACATTCTTGCTATTATAGAAACATAGAAATTAGGTGCAGGAGTAGGCCATTCGGCCCTTCGAGCCTGCACCGTCATTCAATATGATCATGGCTGATCATCCAACTCAGTATCCCGTACCTGCCTTCTCTCCATACCCCCTGATCCCCTTAGCCACAAGGGCCACATCTAACTCCCTCTTAAATATAGCCAATGAACTGGCCTCAACTACACTCTGTGGCAGAGAGTTCCAGAGATTCACCACTCTCTGTGTGAAAAAAAGTTCTTCTCATCTCGGTTTTAAAGGATTTCCCCCTTATCCTTAAGCTATGACCCCTTGTCCTGGACTTCCCTAACATCGTGAACAATCTTCCTGCATCTAGCCTGTCCAACCCCTTAAGAACTTTGTAAGTTTCTATAAGATCCCCTCTCAATCTCCTAAATTCTAGAGAGTATAAACCAATTCTATCCACTCTTTCTTCATAAGACAGTCCTGACATCCCAGGAATCAGTCTGGTGAACCGTCTCTGCACTCCCTCTATGGCAAGAATGTCTTTCCTCAGATTTGGAGACCAAAACTGTACGCAATACTCCAGGTGTGGTCTCACCAAGACCCTGTACAACTGCAGTAGAACCTCCCTTCTATTGAGGGAGTGCAGCGCAGGACCACGAGGTTAACTCCCGGGATGGTGGGACTGTCATATGTTGATAGAATGGAGCGGCTGAGCTTGTATTCTCTGGAATTTAGAAGGCAGAGAGGATATCTTAGAATAGAATAGAATAGAATAGTTTATTTATTGTCATTGTAACATGGACCATGTACAACGAAATTTAAAATGTCAGCCAGTCAGTGCAGCATTCAAACATTTCTAAAAGCTAACGATACATACACGGTAAAATAATAAAGATAAACAACTAAATAAATATCACGAACACAGCACGCATACACACCCAACCCTCCATCCTTCTGTCGATTTCACAGTTACCACAGTCCCTTAGTCTGTATCGCCCCTGCGTTCCTTGGCGGCTACATTTAGTGCTTTTATAGCAGTGGGGTAAAAACTGTTTTTTAGTCTGTTCGTCCTTGTCCTTGTAGATCTGTACCGTCTGCCTGACGGCAACAGTTCAAACAGGGAGTGTCCGGGGTGGGAAATGTCCTTTATGATATTCTGGGTTTTTTTGGTGCAGCGGGAACTGTGTAAGTCCTCCAAGGTAAGGAGAGGGCAGCCGACAATCCTCTGGGCGTTGTCAATGGCCCTCTGGAGCGCTTTCCTCTGAGCCGCTGTGCAGCTGGTGTACCACACGCATACACAGTATGTTAGTATGCTCTCAATGGAGCACCGATAAAAGGACAGCAGCAGTCTCTGAGTGATGATGTTCTTCCTGAGCACCCTCAGGAAGTGCAGTCTCTGCTGGACCTTTTTCAGCAGCGCAGTGGTGTTCACGCTCCACGTCAGGTCCTCCTCAATATGGATTCCCAGGAAGCGGAAATCCGCCACCCTCTCTACACAGTCCCCTCTGATAGTCAATGGTACCATGTCCGTTTTGTTCTTCCTGAAGTCTATTATTACTTCCTTTGTCTTTAAGGTGTTGAGGAGCAGGTTATTTTCTTCACACCACACTGTCAGCTGCTCCGCCTCATCCCGGTAGGCGTACTCGTCCCCCCCGGAGATGAGTCCCACCACTGTAGTGTCATCCGCAAATTTGACAATGGTGTTGCTGTGGTGGGCGGGGGTGCAGTCATGTGTGTAGATGGTGTAGAGCAGGGGGCTCAGTACGCAGCCCTGTGGAGAGCCGGTACTGAGGCTGAGGGCCGTGGATGTGTGATGGCCCACTCTGACTCTCTGGCTGCGACCCGACAGGAAGCTATTTATCCACGTACAGGTGGAGTGTGGAAGTCCCAAGTCCCCCAGTTTGTCCACCAGTTTGTGGGGAAGGATGGTATTAAAAGCAGAGCTGTAGTCCACAAAGAGCATCCGCACGTAGCTCCCCTGCTGCTCCAGGTGAGACAGTGCAGCATGGAGAGCTGTGGCTACAGCGTCCTCTGTGGATCTATTTGCTCTGTACGCAAACTGGTGGGGGTCAAAGCTTCGGGGCAGAAGTGATGTGATATGACCCCGGACCAGTTTTTCAAAACACTTCATCACCACTGGTGTGAGTGCGACTGGCCGGTAGTCGTTGAGGCTGGAGATGTTGGTTTTTTTGGGCAAGGGGACTATGGTGGAGGACTTCAATATCTTATTGAAACATATACGATTATGAACGGTCTGGACACGCTAGAGGCAGGAAACATGTTCCAGATGTTGGGGGTCCAGACCCAGGGTCCACACTTTAAGAATAAGGGGTAAACCATTTTGAACCGAGACGAGGAAACACCTTTTCACACAGAGGGTTGTGACTGTGGAATTCTCTGCCTCAGAAGGCAGTGGAATCCAATGCTCTGGATGCCATCAAGGGAGAATTAGATAGAGTACTTAAAGGTAGCGGAGTCAGGGGGTATTGGGAGAAGGCAGGAACGGGGTACTTATTGGGTATGATCAGCTATGATCACATTGAATGGCGGTGCTGGCTCGAAGGGTCGAATGGTCTACTCCTGCCTCTTTTGTTTATTGTTTATTGTCAACCAGACAGTCCCCATATCAAGTTAAAGATATAAGCGTACCTCAGTGGAATAAAAACTAACTACGTTGTCTCACCTTAACCCTGTGACACGTCTCCCCACGGGAAACACGTGAGACCATTGGAGCTGTGATTTTACTTCGGAGTCACGTGAATGATTCCGTGAAGAACCCCGCCAGTCCGCATGCGAGTTTGACGCATGGCGCAGCGACCGGCTGGGAGGTGCAGCGCTCCTCCAGCTGTAAGTTAAACAAGTCTTAGGTAAGTGTCAAACTTAGTCGGAGGTCGTTTCTGCGCTTGAAAATTCTTGTTTCAGGAGGCAAGGAGTCATGGAGAAAACGTTGAGAGCAAGGCGAGCCGTCGCGAAAGTAACTAAAGAAGACCGCGGGAATTCGGGTAGCGGGAGACCGCCTAGTTCATATACTGAGTCGCTAACGGTAAGACCAGCGACTGCAGACTTGGTGTCTGAGAGCACCGTGGCTACACCTATGCGGCGTAAAGCTACCAGAAAGACTGCACGGCCGACAGACTCGGACGAGTCCGGCCGGGAGGGTTCCCCTCCGGGAATGGATACCGTGTTTGGTCGGTTATCCAGGATGGAGCTCCTAATGGAGAGGATGCTCCACCAAGACACACTCCAGCAGGAGGAATTGTGTCAGCCCCGGCCTCTCCAAGAGCCCGCGCCAGCGGCACCTACTGCAGGGCTGCTTAATGCTCCCTCTTGGAGGAGGAGAGCATAACGCGTCAGGATGATGCTGACGCCGAGTCTGTGGGTTTTGCAGTAATGGCTACACCAAGGGATGAAGGGCACGAGCCAGAGCTACCATTCCTGGCAGCAAGATTCGCCATCCCAACAGACTCAGAAGAGCCGCTTGTTGAAGAGATGGCTGCGAGTATTAATAACTTGGCCTCACACCAGCTTTAGGAGCTGACCATGGATGCAACGGCCAAGAAGTACGATACCCGGGCTAATTGTATCCTGCTTAAAGTGCCGGCAGTAAACCATCCCATATGGGGCCATCAGGGCGCAGGAAATGACGCTGCAAAGGGTGCTAAAGCTGCTCGCTTCGGGCATTATGGCGTTCGGCAGGTCGGTGGATGGTGGGCACCTGGCTGATGTCCAGCAGGATGCCCTGGCTCTCATGTGCAATGCGCACTTCGAAATAAACTGCCTAAGAAAGAGCGTCATCCGCCCTACCATCAACAGAAGTTCGTTGCTCTGTGTAAGCCTAGCAACATCCAGCCACCGAATCTGCTGCTTGGGGAAGACCTCGCAAAACAGGTGAAGCAGCTGGACGACAAGAACCGTCGGGCTCATGAAGGCACCAATGGCCAGCAGAACCCTTCGGAGGCAGTACCCCTACAAGCGGTTTGCTGAAACCGGGTCCGGCCAAGGACCAAGCCGGTCATTCAATGTGCCCGCCTGGCGCACTCCAGCAGGAGCACGGGCAAACATGCCTTTTCGCACCAGAACCAGTGGACAGAGAGTTCCACCGGTAACCATGGAAGTATGTGGGTCTGGTTCATGTCGAAACATATTGAGTGAGAATCACCTACCAGTTGGGCACTCATTTTCTCACAAAAGGAGAATTTGGAGGTTCAAGTTGAAATGGAAAAATTATATATAAAAGGGGTAATTGAGAAGACAGTTTATCAACCTCACCAAACCGTGTCTAATATTTTTCCTCGGCCAAAGAAAGAACGTAGGTCGGATTATCCTGGACCTGACAGACCTTAATCTGTTTGTGCAGTACAAACATTTCAAAATGGAAACATTTGCTACTGCCAAGCAATTGGTTTCCAGAGGGTGTTATATGGCATGTATAGATCTAAAGGATGCATATTACTCAGTGCCTGTTCATAAGGATCATCGGAGATATTTGAAGTTTAGCTGGATGAGGCACTAATGGCAATTTAAAGCACTGCCTAATGAGTTAACCTCAGCCCCGAGATTATTTACAAAGCTGCTAAAACCAGTACTGGGGCTACTCCGGGTTCAGGGTCACATTGAAATGGCTTATTTGGATTATATCTTAATCATTGGGAAGACCCGGGAGGCAACTGAATTATCTGTTTCAGCTGTTAAACACATGGTTGAGAGATTGGGGTTTCTCATTCATCCCGGTAAATCAAAATTGATACCTGTTAAAGTTATTGATTATTTGGGATTCACTGTTAATTCAACTCACACGTCCGTGACTCTGCCCAAGGGCAAGATATTATATTTTGATTGAAGGCTGTAACAAGCTCATGGGGGAGCACCAACCTTCAATACGACATGTGGCCAGCTTGATTTCCAAATTAGCGGTTGCCTTTCCACTAACCTTATTTGGCACTGGTACAATAAAAGAAACATTTGTGTTTCAGCTGTCTACTTGCCAGGCAGATTCAACATGGTGGCAGACCCCAGGTCACGTAAAATCAATGACAACACAGAATGGATGTTGAATCATGATGTATTTAATGATATTGTTGTTATGTATGGGATGCCAGTATCGATTTGTTTGCATCCAAACTCAATCACCAGGTACCGAAGTATGTTTCATGGGAACCAAACCCAGGGGCAGTAGCGGTGAACGCGTTCACGGTACACTGGGGCGGAGTGTTTTTATATGCATTTCCCCCATTCTGTCTCATCAGCCAGTGATTGCTCATGATCAAACAGGACTCCGCCTCAGCAGTTTTGGTGGTACCCGACTGGCCTACACAGCCATGGTTCCCTCTCATTTCGGACATAATAACATAGCCTATTATGGCGGTCCCAAAACGTAATGACCTATTGATGCACCCTGTAACTGGGGATCAACACCCGTTGTATGATCGTGTTAATCTAATACTTTGCATATTCTGAGGAGGCCATGCCTGGGTCTGGGACCATCCAATCGTACCGTGGATGTCATGACATGATCCTGGAGGGATAGTGCCAAGAAGCAGTACACCTCTCATGTCAAGAAATGGGAGGAGTTTTCTTTACATGGGAACATTACATACCACACAGCATAGATCCCAGATGTGCTAGAATTTCTGTCCAAGCTATATTTTGATGAAGGGTTGAGCTATAGTGCCATCAATAGTGCCAGGAGTGCCCTGTCATCTTACTTATGGCTGGTGTCGGAACTACATTCTGTAGAATATCATCCGTTAATATCCCGGTTTATGAAGGGTGTTTTTAATTCCAACCCCCCCAGGCCCAGATATTCTGAAATCTGGGATGTGAGCGTGGTACTAACGCTGCTTCGTCAGTGACGTCCAGCCACATCCTTGTATTTGGTCAAAACTACCCTTAAGTTAGTCATGCTCATGGCGCTGGTTTCAGCGTAACGAGTCCAGATGTTGCAAAAGCTGCGACTGGACAGGATGGTGTCATCTGGGAATGACGTTATGTTTTTACATCCAATTAAACAGAGAAGACCAGGGGTGTCAGGATTCAAGCTTGAACTATCAGCATATCCCACGGATTTACGACTGTGTGTAGTGGCGCACTTGCGATATAAATCGAGGTCATCAAGAGCCTCAGAGGTTCGGAAGTAGCATTGTTTATTAGCCCCAAAAAGCCACATATGAAAGTGTTGGTTCAGACAATTTCAAGATGGCTGAAACAGATGCTGGTTTGTGCAGGAGATAATACTGACAATTTTAAATTTCACACCACCAGAGCGGCATCAACGTCAGCAGCGAGGGCAATGGACATCCCTCTACACCATATCCTCGCAGCCGCAGGATGGTCAAATGAACTGACATTTTAGAGGTATTATAAAAAACCACATCGAACCCAATGCATTTTAAGTTATGTTCCATAGCTTCCCCCTGGGAGAGAGGGGTCGCTATTGCGTTTTGTTCATTTCTTTTTGTGAATTAAAGCATCAACATGTAAATCTGTACCATGTTTCAATGTATTGCTCATTATTCACTCCCCCTGAGTCAACTGATAGAAACATAGAAATTAGGTGCAGGAGTAGGCCATTCGGCCCTTCGAGCCTGCACCGCCATTCAATATGATCATGGCTGATCATCAACTCAGTATCCCGTACCTGCCTTCTCTCCATACCCTCTGATCCCCTTGGCTACAAGGGCCACCAGTAACCCCCTCTTAAATATAGCCAATGAACTGGCCTCAACTACCCTCTGTGGCGGAGAGTTCCAGAGAATCTCCACTCTCTGTGTGAAAAAAAGTTCTCCTCATCTCGGTTTTAAAGGATTTCCCCCTTATCCTTAAGCTGTGACCCCTTGTCCTGGACTTCCCCAACATCGGGAACAATCTTCCTGCATCTAGCCTGTCCAACCCCTTAAGAATTTTGTAAATTTCTATAAGATCCCCTCTCAATCTCCTAAATTCTAGAGAGTATAAACCAAGTCTATCCAGTCTTTCTTCATAAGACAGTCCTGACATCTCAGGAATCAGTCTGGTGAACGGCCTCTGCACTCCCTCTATGGCAATAATGTCCTTCCTCAGATTTGGAGACCAAAACTGCACGCAATACGCCAGGTGTGGTCTCACCAAGACCCTGTACAACTGCAGTAGAACCTCCCTGCTCCTATACTCAAATCCTCTTGCTATGAAAGCCAACATACCATTCGCTTTCTTTACTGCCTGCTGCACCTGCATGCCTACCTTCAATGACTGGTGTACCATGACACCCAGGTCTCGCTGCATCTCCCCCTTTCCCAATCAGCTACCATTTAGATAATAGTCTGCTTTCCCGTTTTTGCCACCAAAATGGATAACCTCACATTTATCAACATTATACTGCATCTGCCAAACATTTGCTCACTCACCCAGCCTATCCAAGTCACCTTGCAGTCTCCTAGCATCCTCCTCACACCTAACACTGCCCCCAGCTTAGTGTCATCCGCAAACTTGGAGATATTGCCGTCAATTCCCTCATCCAGATCATTAATATATATTGTAAATAGCTGGGGTCCCAGTACTGAGCCTTGCGGTACCCCACTAGTCACTGCCTGCCATTGTGAAAAGGACCCGTTTACTCCTATTCTTTGCTTCCTGTTTGCCAGCCAGTTCTCTATCCACATCAATACTGAACCCCCAATGCCGTGTGCTTTAAGTTTGTATACTAATTTCTTATGTGGGACCTTGTCGAAAGCCTTCTGGAAGTCCAGATACACCACATCCACTGGTTCTCCCCTATCCACGCTACTAGTTACATCCTCGAAAAATTCTATCAGATTCGTCAGACATGATTTACCTTTCGTAAATCCATGCTGACTTTGTCCAATGATTTCACCACTTTCCAAATGTGCTGCTATCCCATCTTTAATAACTGACTCTAGCAGTTTCCCCACTACCGATGTTAGACTGACTGGTCTGTAATTCCCCGTTTTCTCTCTCCCTCCCTTCTTAAAAAGTGGGGTTACGTTTGCTACCCGCCAATCCTCTGGAACTGCTCCAGAATCTAAAGAGTTTTGAAAGATTATTACTAATGCATCCACTATTTCTGGAGCTACTTCATTAAGTACTCTGGGATGCAGCCTATCTGGCCCTGGGGATTTATCGGCCTTTAATCCATTCAATTTACCCAACACCACTTCCCGGCTAACCTGGATTTCACTCCATTCCTCCAACTCCTTTGACCCACGGTCCCCTGCTATTTCCGGCAAATTATTTATGTCTTCCTTAGTGAAGACGGAACCAAAGCAGTTATTCAATTGGTCCGCCATATCCTGGTTCCCCATGATCAACTCACCTGTTTCTGACTGCAAGGGACCTACATTTGTTTTAACTAATCTCTTTCTTTTCACATATCTATAAAAACCTTTGCAGTCAGTTTTTATGTTCCCTGCCACTTTTCTTTCATAATCCATTTTTCCTTTCCTAATTAAGCCCTTCGTCCTCCTCTGCTGGTCTCTGAATTTCTCCCAGTTCTCCGGTATGCTGCTTTTTCTGGCTAGTTTGTACGCATCATCCTTTGCTTTGATACTATCCCTGATTTCCCTTGTTATCCACGGATGCACTACCTTCCCTGATTTATTCTTTTGCCAAACTGGGATGAACAATTTTTGTAGTTCATCCATGCAGTCTTTAAATGCCTTCCATTGCATATCCACCGCCAACCCTTTTAGAATTAATTGCCAGTCAATCTTGGCCAATTCACGTCTCATACCCTCAAAGTTACCTTTCTTTAAGTTCAAAACCATTGTTTCTGAATTAACAATGTCACTCTCCATCCTAATGAAGAACTCAACCATATTATGGTCACTCTTGCCCAAGTGGCCACGCACAACAACCCTTCCTCATTAACTAACTAACTAACCCTTCCTCATTACTCAATACCCAGTCTAAAATAGCCAGCTCTCTCGTTGGTTCCTCTACATGTTGATTTAGATAACTATCCCGCATACATTCCAAGAAATCCTCTTCCTCAGCACCCCTGCCAATTTGATTCACCCAATCTATATGTAGATTGAAGTCACCCATTATAACTGCTTTGCCTTTGTCGCAAGCATTTCTAATTTCCTGTTTGGTACCATCTCCAACTTCACTACTACTGTTAGGTGTCCTGTACACAACACCCACCAGTGTTTTCTGCCCCTTAGTGTTTCGCAGCTCTACCCATACCGATTCCACATCCTCCGAACTAATGTCCTTCCGTTCCATTGCGTTAATCTCCTCTCTAACCAGCAACACTACCCCACCTCATTTTCCTTTCTCTCTATCCCTCCTGAATATTGAATATCCCTGGATGTTCAGCTACCAGCCTTGGTCACCCTGGAGCCATGTCTCCGTGATCCCAATTATATCATAATCATTAATGGCTATCTGCACGTTCAACTCATCCACCTTATTACGAATACTCCTTGCATTGAGACACAAAGCCTTCAGGCTTGTTTTTACAACGCTCTTACCCCTTATACAATTATGTTGAAAAGTGGCCCTTTTTGATTTTTGCCCTGGTTTTGTCTGCCTGCCACTTTTACTTTTCACCTTGCTACCTATTGCTTCTACCTTCATTTTACACCCCCTGCCTCTCTGCTCTTGTACCCATCCCCCTACCACATTAGTTTAAATCCTCCCCGACAGCACTAGCAAACACTCCCCCAAGGACATTGGTTCCATTCCAGCCCAGGTGCAGACCGTCCTGTTTGTACTGGTCCTACATCCCCCAGAACTGGTTCCAATGCCCTAAAAATTTGAATCCCTCCCCCTTGCACCATTTTTCAAGCCACGTATTCATCTGCAATATCCTCCTATTTCTGCTCTGACTGGCCCGTGGTACTGGTAGTAATCCAGAGATTATTACCTTTGAGGTCCTACTTTTAAGATTATCTCCTAGCTCCCTAAATTCATCCTGTAGGACCTCATCCCTTTTTTTTTACCTATATCGTTGGTGCCAATATGCACCACGACAACTGGCTGTTCACCCTCCCCCTCCAGAATATTCTGCAGCCGTTCAGTGATATCCCTGACCCTTGCACCAGGGAGGCAACATAACCTCCTGGAGTCTCGTTTGCGGCCGCATAAACGCCTATCTATTCCCCTGACAATTGAATCCCCTATTACTATTGTCCTTCCACTCCGCCCCCCCCCCTCATGTGCCGCAGAGCCACCCATGGTGCCATGAACTTGGCTGCTGCTGCATTCCCCTGATGAGCAATCTCCCTCAACAGTATCCAAAATGGTATACCTGTTTAGGAGGGTGATGACCGCAGGGGACTCCTGCACTACCTGCCTACTGCTTTGCTGACTATTGGCCACCCGTTCCCTTTCTGTCCTCTTGCCTGTTACCTGCGGTGTGACCAACTCGTTGTACGTGTTATCCACGACTTTCTCAGCATCGTGGATGCTCCAGTATGAATCCAGCCGCAGTTCCAATCGTTCAATGCGGTCTGCCAGGAGCTGCAGCTGGCCACACTTCCTGCAAACGTAGTCACCAGGGACACCGACCATATCCCTGATCTCCCACATGTTGCAGGGTGAGCAAACCACGGGGCCAATCTCCACCGACATAGCCTACTCCCAATTTAATTATATTAAATATTAAAAAAACACAACACTTTATCCGTTAAACTTTACTAATAAATACTGTACCCTTAACTCCTAGAATCCTTAACTCCCAGAATCCTTAACCTAAAGGCAGAAATGTAAAAATGTAAACCAATCAGAGGCTTCCCCCAGACTCCTTCTCTGGAACGTTGGCGATTTGGTTACAGCGCATGTACTCCTCCCCTCACACCAACAGCTCTCTGGGCCTCTGTGAAAACAAGCCCCGCGGTGTATTTTGTACTTACAGCGCAGGTAGTCCTCCCCTCTCACCAACGGCTCCCTGGGCCACTGATGCAGTGTGAGACGCCTGGATTCGTATCTACGGCATGAAATCACAGAGCTTTGAATTCTTCACGGAATCACACCTGACTCCGAAGTAAAATAGTGAGATTAAACGAGAACTTATCAGTTTGAAGTTTGATCTACATTTTATGAGTTACGATGAGCGATTACGTGCCCACCGCTCCCGGCCCTCATATCATAGTCAGCTGGTATGGCTGGTTTATAATCTTACTATGTTACTTCAGTTACTGTTATCTGTGCTTTCACACCGCTGCTTTGAAGATTGACGGGCATGCGGACTGGCGGGGTTCTTCTTCACGTAATCGCTCATCGTAACTCCTCATAAAATAAAGATCAAACTTCAATCTGGTAAACGCGTTTAATCTTCCTATTTTCCACTCACTGTGGGCCGGGTCGTGAAGGGGAGGGAGGTGTTGAACCCGGGACAGGAAGCTTCTGGCACAAACTTCGGTCTTGTTGTTGAGCGGGATAAGCAGGGAGGGTGGAGGGTGGAGAGGGAGCTGTCATCCCACACAAGCAGATAGATACCTGAGAGACAACAGTGGGTGGAGGGTCGTTGCAGCAGGCGAGGGCGATTGACTCTGGCGCGGTCCGTAAAACTATTCCATTGGTGAAATAGAACATGTCGTGTCATTCCAGTGAGTCCAGGCCGCGGCAAGTTAAGCCAGTCTAACAACTGGCCGGAGGGGGAGGGGGGGGGGGTTATGGTGAGTATAGATGTCTGTAAGGACCGGCCCGAACTGAGGTAGGGCCGGAGATGTAGATCAATCTAAAGATGGGTCTCGACCCGAAACCTCGCCTATCCAGTTCTGCAGAGGTATTGCCTGACTCGCTGAGTTACTCCAGCACTGTGTCTTTTTTTATTTTACCGGAGATGGTTTGGGCAGGGTGTCAGCTAGGTGAAGGCGGGGACTGTGGGTTCGGTTTTCAACACAGAGGGTAGGAACACGGAACTGCGGCAGCAGGTGCACACAAGAAGTCACAGACGGCGTTGGAATATGTATACTCACAATCGGAAGAAGCTGCCAGAGAAGGTAGTTGAGGCTGGGAATATAACACAATTAAAAATACATCTTGACAGGTACATGGATAGGAAAGGTTCAGAGGGAGAAGGCGCTGTCAAACGGAACCAAATGAATAATTTGGAAACACAGGGCATTGCAAATGCCAGTAACAAAATAAGACAAAGTGCTGGAGTAACTCAGCAGGTCTGGCAACAACTCTGGAGAACATGGATAAGACGTTTCGGGTCGGCACGACACCAACCCATCTTCTCCAGAGGTGCTGTCTGACCCGCTGAGTTACTCCAGTATTTTGTGTCTTTTGTCGTCGGGGTTGATGAGCTCGGCCGAAGGGCCTGTTTTGTGCTGGACCGATCTGCAACTCTTGACTCCAAGTTGTAGGTGGTTTAAGGTGCAATGCTGCCGCACGCTGGGCAGAGCTGGTATTACATTACTAACTGTGTCCGCGGGTGGGAATCGCTCCATTGAAGAGACAAGGTAATTTCACTCTTCTTCCAACCCATGACCACAACCCCCTGAAAGTTCAACACAACTCGCAGCAGGAAGTGTGAGGTGTTGCATTTTGGAAAGTCTAACAT
Organism: Leucoraja erinaceus; assembly: GCF_028641065.1. NCBI lineage: Eukaryota > Metazoa > Chordata > Chondrichthyes > Rajiformes > Rajidae > Leucoraja > Leucoraja erinaceus. The sequence goes on along the minus strand of NC_073378.1, from coordinate 138,255,961 downwards.
GCGCAGGACCTGCACAGTGAATGGTAGGGGTCTGGCGTGTTTTGTAGAGTACAGTAGATCTAGGAGTGTCGGTGCAAGGTTCCTTGAAGTTGTAGTCCCAGATTGATGGGGTGGTCAGAAAGGCGTTTGCACATTGGCCTTCTTGGGGGGGGGGGGGGGGGGGGGGGAGAATAAAGAATAAAGGAAAAATGAGGTAGAGGGGGCCGAGGGCTGAGGGAGAGATAGGAAGGGGAGGATACAGCAAGGGCTTATAAAATAGTAAGATTAAACGAGAACGTACCAGTTTGAAGTTTGATCTGTATTTTATGAGGAGTTACGATGAGGGATTACGTGAGAGCCCGCTCAGCACGCTTGCGCGGCATACTTCAAAGCAGCGGTGTGGAATCACAGATAGACACAGTTATTGAAATTAACATGGTAAAGAAAAGGAGACATCAGTTATCAGATTGACCCATATTATTGAGGGTGGGAGAGGAGGGCACGTAATCCCTCATCGTAACTCCTCATAAAATACAGATCAAACTTCAAACTAGTAAATTCTCGTTTAATCTTACTATTTTACTTCGGACTCACGTGAGTGACTACGTGAAGATGTTAAAGCTCTGTGATTTCAAACCGTGTAACTTCACTTCACTCACTGCCGAAGTCCTTGAAGGAGTAAGTGTGTTATCGTAATCAACCAATGAATCTGTCTGTAGAAAAACACAATGGTATGTTTTAACAATAACAACAAAGAAATTAAATTGCTCCCCTGGGCTTAAATTAAATATTTGCAGTCTGTAAAAAAAATTCTGCAAATAAAGCAGGTATTGCCAACGGCTTATTATCTGAACGTTCTTTCCCCCGACCATCCTGCTGTAGCCAGGATGTGGTCTATAGGCACGTCCATTCTTTTGGCCGTCGATGTGGCTGCTGCCCTGGTGGAGTGAGATTTGTACATGTTAGGGTTCATTCCAGCAGTTTTTAGCACCTGCTTGAGCCATCTCGAAATGGTTTGGCTCGTCACCTGACCATAAGGGTTTTTTTATGACGGACCCATAAGGCTTTTTCACTCTCTCGAATATTTTTGCTTGTGTCTATGTAGGACAGTAGGTGGTTCATGGCACATAACCCTGGTTCTGGCGGGTAAGCACGGAATTCCACGACATGGATTAGGTGTTCCTGGTCTGCTCTGTTTGATCAGTCCCTGGATAATGACAGAGAGCTGGCCTGGAGCTGTGAGCATGCTGTCCAGTCGCAATAGGTATTGTGACTGAAAAAGGTCCATCTGTCTCCTCAGATCCTGGTGAACGTCTACCGCTGCACCATCGAGAGCATCCTTACCAACTGCATCACAGTATGGTATGGCAACTGCTCTGTCTCCGACCGGAAGGCATTGCAGAGGGTGGTGAAATTTCCCAACGCATCACCGGTTCCTCGCTCCCCTCCATTGAGTCTGCCCAAAGCAAGCGTTGTCTGCGGAGGGCGCTCAGCATCGCCAAGGACTGCTCTCACCCCAACCATGGACTGTTTACCCTCCTACCATCCGGGAGGCGCTACAGGTCTCTCCTTTGCCGAACCAGCAGGTCGAGGAACAGCTTCTTCCCGGCGGCTGTCACTCTACTCAACAGCGTACCTCGGTGACTGCCAATCACCCCTCCCCCGCACCCCCCCCCCCCCCCCACCCCACCCGACACTTATTATTATTTATTCAAATCATGTGCTATGTCGCTCTTCCAGGGAGGTGCTAACTGCATTTCGTTGTCTCTGTACTGTAGACTGACAATTACAATTAAAATTGAATCTGAATCTGAATCTGAATCTGACTGGACACTCTGTGCAGATACAAGTGCCATCAACATGAGTGTTTTGAGCATAGATTGTTCCAGGTTGAGGTATCTGGCTGGTGGCCATCCCCTGAGGTATGTCAGGACCACACTTCATACAGCAGATCAAGAGGCAACTGCTTGGCTAAAGGACTTTGCTTTCGCTAAAATAAAAAACTGACATCCCATATATGGGTGTACCTTGGTCTAGGGGGTTAGAGTTGTAAATACCCTTCATTAGTTTGACCACCAGCCTGTTGGGACCCCATGGCCTGTTGTCCTTGAGTTTGTTTTAAATAGACAGACAGGGCACTTCTAGCTGTGTTGATGGCACTGTAGCTGAGTCCTTCATCGTGGTGACAGTTCGCCAGGAATTCCAGTACGTTGGTAACTGTAGCGGTTGAGTAGGTGGTCCCTGTATCCAAGCAGTACTTCTCCCATTCTTTGATGCTGGACAAGTACTGTTTTCGTGTGGATGTTCGGAGGGATGTCGTGGAGTAATGGGAACCATGGCTGAGTAGGCCAGTCGGGTACCATCAAAATACCGGAAGCAGAGTCCATTTGTACTGTACGTAGTACACGGCTGATGAAGCAGAAGGGAAGAAATGCATAGAAGAAGAAATTTCCCCAATGCAGCGCGAACGCATCTACAGCTGCTGCCTCAGGGTCTGGTTCCCAAACGACACACATAGGTACCTGGTGATTTAGCCTTAATGCAAATGTCGATATCTGGCGTGCCATATATATATATTTTTTTAAATTAATCTTTGCAAACACTTTGGGGTTTAACATCCATTCGGTGTTGCTATTAAATCTGCGTGACCTGGCGTCTGCCACTGTATTTAGCTTACCTGGCAGGTAAGTTGCTGATAGCCAAATATGTCTTTCGACAAACCATTGCCAAATTGTGTTGACCAATTTGTTGCATGATATCGATTTTATGCCGCCCATATGGTTAATGTAGGCCACCACCGTAGTATTGTCTATTTGTAACCGTACATGCAAGTGATGCATATTCGATGCATATGCTCTTAATACCATAAAAAACACCCAACATCTCGAGATAGTTAATGCCCAGTGTAAGTAGCAATGATGACTCTAGGTAAGTCCATCTACCACCTGTGCTGGATATTGAGTTAGTCGCTCCCCAGCCTTGAGTACTGGCATCTGTTTGGATAGCTAAAGTAGGGATAATGATGATAGGGCTGAAACTATGCCAAACGTTTTCTGCCCACCACTGTAGTTCTGATAATGCTTCAGTGGGTAATTTCATGATCCGGTCATGACCTGTATGTCGTGTTAGTGCCTGTACCTTTGCTCTTTGTAAGTTTTGATAGTGCAAAGGTCCAAATTGTGTAGCCGGAAATGCAGCTACCATTTCCAAAATTACTCTTGCTACTTGTCGAATAGTTGGTCGCTCGTTGACCATTGAATTGTTGCATGATTGAGCCTATTGTTTTGTCTTTTGGCAAAGCCACAGACATGTGGGCTGAGTTAATTGTGAAGCCCAAGTAGTCCATGGTTGTGGATGGCTTCAACTTAGATTTATCTGGATGTAAGACAAATCCCAAGGTTTCGAACAACTCTTTGGTAGCTGATACAGCTGACATGCCAATTCCATGGTCTTGCCTACTATTAAGATATCATCAAGATATGCCATGACCATATGTTTTTGTCTTATTAATATTGCCAGGGCTGGTTTTAGTATCTTGGTGAATAATCTTGGGGCTAATGTTAACCCATTAGGTAATGCTTTAAACTGCCATTGCTGCCCTACCCAGGTAAATTTCAGGTATCTGCGATGATCCGTGTGAATGGGTGCTGAATAGTAAGCATCTTTGAGGTCAATGCTTGCTATGAAGTATCCTTTGGAAATCAGTTGTTTGGCAGTAACAAACGTTTCCATTTTGAAATGTACATACTTAACAAAGAATATTTAGTGAAGTTAAGTCAATGATGATGCGACACCCACCATCCTTTTTAGTTTTAGTGAATATATTTGACACAAATTCCAAGGGTTCATGTTTTGTTTTGCCCCATGATACCCTTAGTGATTAGTTTCACCAGTTCAGCTTATCCCTCTCGTTTCTCTTTAACTGAGAGGGAAAAGATCCTCTGGGGTGAAAGTTGAACTGGTGGCAATTTTTCTAGTATAAATTGTATTTTGTATTGACTAATGCTATTGAGTATATGCTTGTCACTCAATCAATCAATCAATCAATCAATCAATCAATCAACCTTTATTGTCATCTTGCAAGCAACAGTTGTACAGTGCAAAATGAAAAGACGTTTCCCAGGGAATAGCGGAGCATCGCTCATGAAATTTAAAACATTTCACACATAATAACACTAAAAACAATCCAGTCCCTGATGGAACAGTATAAATAGTTAAAAGCAGGTAAAACACAACGTTAAAATTCAATAAACCAATCATACAAATGTCCGGGGCAGCTGATTTGAGTGGGCAGTGCCAGCTATTAAAGTGTCCATGTCAGCCGCAGAATCAAATGACTGTGAGTACAGAGTGACTATTTAGCAACCTCACAGCCTGTGGTAGGAAGCTGTTTAGCAGTCTTGTAGCCGGGCTTTGATGCTTCGATATCTCTTGCCTGATAGCAGGAGATCCAGGTGTATGCGGAGGGGGTGCAGTTTAGACTCCCATGGTTCGTTAAACAGGTGTAACTTCCCCCCTGTTAGTATTGCGCCCCTATTTTCTATATGCTGGTAGGAACCAGACCCACCTACCTCCATGGTTATGGGTGTTTCTTCTGTCTCTTCCCAGACCAGCTAGTCTGACGTGGAGGTGTTGTTGGGGGGTGGCGCATTTTCCATGGGGTCCGCTCTTGGCCTTGGTCTAAAAAAAGACTTTGGGTGATAAAATGCGGACCCCGAGCTTTCACCAGTCCCATATGGTAGACGTCGACTGGTGGATGCGATGGGGTGCTGCCGCTTGGGTATTGTTGTTTTGGGTTTGCTCGTCCCGGGGCCTGCCCTCTTGAGACCAAAGGTTTTAGAGGCCTCTTCCATATTTTGTACCTTTTTCGTGAGGTGTTTGCCAAAGAGCAGTGTGTCTGGCTCAGTGGCTGGGGTTTTGCACAACCCCGCGAATTTTGGATTTAGGGCAGGTTTTATGATTTATTTAAGGATGTTATTTATCTCGAACTGTGTGTTTGTACAACAGTGCGAGAGTGTCTTGTTGGTTAGTGGTCATCTCCGTATTGTCCACAGAACGAGTAAATGATGTGATGGCTGACGTCAGGAGCCTGAGGATCCGCTGCAGTTTCAGCTCCTGGTTCCGAATATTTGTCCCGACGTGCCCCCAGATTTGGCTGTTGACAGCCGGCACTTTGAGGGACCCACAATTTTCTGGAGCTGTGTACATTTTTAAGGCCTCATTAACCACCTGCTCCAGTACGGGCCTGTTGGAGAGGTGGTTGATGCCGACCGCTAGTTTAGGCTCTAATGTCCCTCCTGCGCGTGTGGCCACGTAGCGGTCCACCACACCCAGCAGCTCTTCCTGGTCCTGCACCCCTTGCATACTCCCGACTTCTTCAGCCAGCGTCCCCTCTTCCTGACCAGCCCAGTCCTGGTCACCAAAGCTACCCTCGGGTAAGGAGGAAGCGATGGCCAGTGCACAAGACACTGTGAAGGGAGTGTCTGAACTCCCCCTGCGACAGCGCCCCACATGCAGCGCGTCTCGCTGGAGCACCTGCTCCAGGAGCCGCTCGGGCGGCTGTCTCTCCCCCGTGCAGGTCGAGAGACGTCCCCGTCCGACAAGTCGGAAGCCACCGGCCCGACGCTTCTTCGGTAGCTTTACATCCAGCCAGCTGTTCAGGCGCTAGCGGGACAGGGCTCGGCACGGTGTCGGAGCCCCCGGTAAGCGGTCATACCGCCTGTTGCTCCCCCCCGCCCCCCCACCCAAGATGGAACGCTCCTCCGTTGGAGTCGAGCGGGGGACAGGTTTGTTCAAGAGCCTGTGTTCTCTGCCTGTGAAACAAAGCAGAAGGCTCTCCTGTGAAAGAAGACCGACCTCAGGGTACTTACGTGATGGTCCGTTCTTTCATCTGTAGCGGGAGCGCCTGATTCCCGTTGCGGCCGCTGCTGCACTGCTGAACGCAATGAGCACTGCTGAGCGTGCTCTTCACGTAGTTACTCACGTGACTCCGAAGTAAAATTGGGATAATTCAATGTTCATGCCCCCAGGATGCAGACTCCCTTAGCGGAATATGAGGTTCTGTTTCTCCAATTTCCGGTGGTGCTCGCTCCGGCCATGGAGGAGACCCACGACAGAGAGGTCGGATACGGAATGGGAGGGGGAGTTGAAGTGCTGAGCCACCGGGAGGTCAGGCTGGTTAATGCGGACCGAACGGAGGTGTTGGGCGAAGCGATCGCCAAGCCCCCGCTTGGGTTCGCCGATGTAGAGCAGCTAACATCTAGAGCAGCGGATGCAATAGTTGAGGTTGTAGGACATGCAGGTAAACCTCTGTCGCACCTGGAACGACTGCTTGGGTCCTTGAATGAAGTCGAGGGGGGAGTAAAGCGACAAGTGTAGCATCTCTTGCGGTTGCAAGGGAAAGTGCCCGGGAAGAGGGTAGTACGGGAAGGATGGGAAGAATTGACAAGGGAGTTACGGAGGGAGCTGTCTTTGCGGAAGGCAACATGGGGGGAGATGGGAAGATGTGATGTGATGGGAAGATGAAAGGGTACAGAGTAGATTTACGAGGATGTTGCCAGGACTAGAGTGTGTGCGCTGGAGGGAGAGGTTGAGTAGCTGGGACTATATGTTGGAGTGAATGTGGATGATGGGTGATCTTAGAGAGCTGTATGAAATCACGAGAGGAATAGATTGGGTAGATGCACAGAGTCTCTTGCACAGAGTTAGTTTAGTTTAGAGATACAGCGCGGAAACAGGCCCTTCGGCCCACCGAGTCCGCGCCGACCAGCAACCCCCGCAACCTAACACTATGCTACACACACTAGGGACAATTTACGCATATACCAAGCCAATTAACCTGCAAACCTGTACGCCTTTGGAGTGTGGGAGGAAAACGAAGATCTCGGAGAAAACCCACTCGGTCACGGGGGGAGAACGTACAAACTCCGTACAGACAGCACCCGTAGTCAGGATCGTACTCGTTTAAGATAAAGTTCGTCTCGGGGGCTGCATTCGCTGTAAGGCGACAACTCTACCGCTGCGCTACCGTGACCGTGACCGGAAGACATCATTTGAAGGTGAAGGGGAAAGATTTAATATGAATCTGATGGGTAGCTTTTTCACACAAAGGGTGGTGGGTGTAAGGAACGAGCTACCAGAGGAGGTATTTGAGGCAGGGAATATCCCAACGTTTAAGATACAGTTCGACAGGAACACGGACAGGACAGGTTTGGAGGGATATGGACCAAACGCGGGGCAGGTGGGAGGGGACTAGTGTAGGTGGGATATGTTGCCTGGTGTGAGCAAGTTAGGCCAAAGGGTCTGTTTCCACGCTGTATCACTCTATGCCAGAGTGTTAAAGAAGGCGTATGGTATACTTGCCTTCTCTGGTTGCCCATTGAGTATTTGAGCCAGGGGGTGATATTGCAGCTACATAAAAAATCGGTTCGGCTAGTCTATGGAGCATTGAGTTAAGTTCTTGTCGCCCTATTACAGGAAGGACGCGGAGGCTTTGGAGAGAGTGCAGAAGTTTATCAGAATGCTATAAAAGCACACAGTGCTGGAGAAACTCAGCAGGTCAGATAGCATCTCGGGATGGATGGATGAGCGCCTTTTCGGCGCAGACTCGCCGTTGCACTTGGCCCATCCAGCATCGCCGCCGGACCGGGCCCACCTAACATCGCTGTCGCACTGGGCCCGCCTAATATCGCCGCCACACCCGGCCTACCCAACATCGCCGCCGGACCGGAGCTCCCCGAACATGTCCACCACAATGCACCCCACGTATCTCGTCGCCCTACCGGTTGGCCGAGCCGCGCCGCCCCGCCGGCCTCATCTATTGCATCCGCTGCTCTAGATGTCAGCTGATCTACATCGGTGAGACCAAGCGAAGGCTGGGCGATCGTTTAGCCGAACACCTCCGCTCGGTCCCCACTAACCACCCTGACCTCCCTGTGGCTCAGAGCTTCAACTCCTCCTCCCATTCCCCATCCGAACTCTCTGTCCTGGGTCTCCTCCATGGCCAGAGCGAGCAACACCGGAAATTGGAGGAACAGCACCTCATATTCCGCTTGGGGTGCCTGCATCCTGTGGGCATGAACATTGAATTCTCCCAATTTTGTTAGCCCTTGCTGTCTCCTTCCTTCCTCAGCCCTCGGGCTGTCTGGTCACATCCCTCAGCCTTCGGATTCCCCTTCCTTCTTTTTCCTTTCTTCTCCCCGCCACCCCCCATCGGTCTGAAGAAGGGTTTCGGCCCGAAACGTTACCTATTTCCTTCGCTCCATAGATGCAGCTGCACCCGCTGAGTTTCTCCAGCATTTTCGGTCCAGACTCTTCCTCATACCAGAATGCTGCCTGGATTAGAGGGATGAGGGTGTTTTCTTCTGAGCGTCGGTGAATGAGAGATGATTGGGTAGAAGTTTATAACATTGTAGAGTTTTTTCCCCAGGATGGAAACATTAATTGCCAGATAGAATGTATTTGTGAGACGAGAAACGTTTAAAGGAGATGTGCAGGACAAGTATTTTACACCCATAGTGAAAGGCGGCCCGACAGCGCGGGCAGGAGTCGTGGTGGCCGGACATACGATCGTGGCTTTTGAGACCTTGGCAGGCACATGAGCGGGCAACTTGGACAGGTTGGGGGAGTGGGCAGAGATGGGGAAATAGTGTGGCAAATTGTGGAGTCATGCATTTGGGTAGTAGGAATAAAGACAAACAATTGTCTAAATCGGGAGGGAATCCAGAAATCGGAGGTGCAAAGGACTTGGGACTGTTGGTGCTGCATTCCCCAAAAATATAATCTGCAAGTCGAATCGGTATCAAAGGAAACAAACTCAATGCTAGCATTTATTTCAAGAGGGCTAGAATACAAAAACAATGTTGAGGCTCTTTCATGCGCTTTTCAACACTTTTCATCATAATTGTATAAGGGGTAAGGATGTTGTAAAAACAAGCCTCAAGGCTTTGTGTCTCAATACAAGGAGCATTCGTAATAAGGTGGATGAGTTGAATGGCAGATAGCTATTAATTACTATGATATAGTTGGGATCGCGGAGACATGGCTCCAGGGCGACCAAGGCTGGGAGCTGAACATCCAGGGATATTCAATATTCAGGAGGGATAGACAGAAAGGAAAAGGAGGTGGGGTAGCGTGTCTGGTTAGAGAGGAGATTAACGCAATAGAAGGGAAGGACATTAGCTTGGAGGATGTGGAATCGATATGGGTAGAGTAGCGAAACACTAAGGGGCATAAAACGCTAGTGGGAGTTGTGTACAGGCCACCTAACAGTAGTAGTGGAGTTGGGGAAGGCATCAAACAAGAAATTAGAAATGCGTGCAACAAAGGTAAAACAGTTATAATGGGTGACTTCAATCTACATATAGATTGGGTGAATCAAATTGGCAGAGCTGCTGAGGAAGAGGATTTCTTGGAATGTATGCGGGATAGTTTTGTATACCAACATGTAGAGGAACCAACGAGAGAGCAGTCTATTCTAGACTGTGTATTGAGTAATGAGGAGGGGTTAGTTAGCAGTCTTGCTGTGCCTGGCCCCTTGGGCATGAGTGACCATAATATGATTGAGTTCTTCATTAGGATGGAGAGTGACATAATTAGTTCATAAACAAGGGTTCTGAACTTAAATAATGGTAACTTTGAGGACGTGAGCCGTGAATTGGCCAAGATAGACTGGCAATTGATTCTTAAAGGGTTGACGCTGGATATGCAATGGGAGGCATTTAAAGACTGCATGGATGAACTACAACAATTGTTCATCCCAGTTTGGCAAAATAATAAATCAGGGAAGGTAGTTGAGGCCAGTTCATTGGCTATATTTATCCCTTGTTATCCCGTGGATAACAAGGGAAATCAAGGATAGTATCAAAACAGATGACGCATACATATTAGCCAGAAAAAGCAGCCTACCAACGGGCTGGGAGAAATTCAGAGTCCAGCAGAGGAGGACAAAGGGCATAATTAGGAAAGGGAAAATAGATATGAAAGAGAACTGGCAGGGAACATAAAAACTGACTGCAAAAGTTTTTATAGATATGCGAAGAGAAAAAGATTAGTTAAAACAAATGTAGGACCCTTGCAGTCAGAAACAGGTGAATTTATCATGGGGAACAAGGACATGACAGATCAATTGAATAACTACTTTGGTTCTGTCTTCACTAAGGAAGACATAAATAAACTGCCGGAAATAGCAGGGGACCGGGGGCCAAATGAGATGGAGGAACTGAGTGAAATCCAGGTTAGCGGGGAAGTGGTGTTGGGTAAATTGAATGGATTAAAGGCCGATAACTACCTAGGGCCATATAGGCTGCATCCCAGAGTACTTAAGGACGTAGCTCCAGAAATAGTGGATGCATTAGTAATAATGTTTCAAAATTCTTTAGATTTTGGAGTATTTCCTGAGGATTGGAGGGTAGCTAATGTAACCACACTTTTTAAAAAGGGAGGGGGAGAGAAAACAGGGAATTACAGACCAGTTAGTCTAACATCGGTAGTGGGGAAACTGCTAGAGTCAGTTATTAAAGATGGGATAGCAGCACATTTGTAAAGTGGTGAAATCATTGGACAAAGTCAGCATGGATTTACGAAAGGTAAATCATGTCTGACGAATCTTATAGAATTTTTCGAGGATGTAACTAGTAGCGTGGATAGGGGAGAACCAGTGGATGTGGTGTATCTGGACTTCCAGAAGGCTTTCAACAAGGTCCCACATAAGAGATTAGTATACCAACTTAAAGCACGCGGTATTAGGGGTTCAGAATTGATGTGGATAGATAACTGGATGGCAGACGGGAAGCAAAGAGTAGGACTAAACGATTCCTTTTCACAGTGGCAGGGAGTGATTAGTGGGGTACCGCAAGGCTCAGTACTGGGACCCCAAGTATTTTGCAATATATATTAATGATTTGGACGAGAGAATTGAATGCGACATCTCCAAGTTTGCGGATGACACGAAGCTGGGGGCAGTGTTAGCTGTGAGGAGGATGCTAGGAGGCTGCAAGGTGACTTGGATAGGCTGGGCGAGTGGGCAAATGCATGGCACATGCAGTATAATGTGGAAAAATGTGAGGTTATCCACTTTGGTGACAAAAACAGGAAAGTAAATTATTATCTGAATGGTGGCCGATTAGGAAAAGGGGAGATGCAACGACACCTGGGTGTCATGGTACACCAGTCATTGAAAGTAGGCATGCAGGTGCAGCAGGCAGTGAATAAAGCGAATGGTATGTTAGCATTCATAGCAAAAGAATTTGAGTATAGGAGCAGGGAGGGTCTACTGCAGTTGTACAGGGTCTTGGTGAGACCACACCTGGAGTATTGCGTACAGATTTGGTCTCCTAATCTGAGGAAAGACGTTCTTCCCGTAGAGGGAGTATAGAGAAGGTTCACCAGACTGATTCCTAGGATGTCAGGACTTTCATATGAAGAAAGACTGGATAGACTCGGCTTGTACTCGCTAGAATTTAGTAGATTGAGGGGGGATCTTATAGAAACTTACAAAATTATTAAGGGGTTGGACAGACTAGATGCAGGAAGATTGTTCCCGATGTTGCGGAAGTCCATAACAAGGGGTCACAGTTTAAGGATGAGGGGGAAATCTTTTAGGACCGAGATGAGAAAAATATTTTTCACACAGAGAGTGGTGAATCTCTGGAATTATCTGCCACAGAAGGTAGTTGAGGCCAGTTATTTGGCTATATTTAAGAGAGAGTTAGATGTGGCCCTTGTGGCTAAACGGATCAGGGGGTAAGGAGAGAGGGCAGGTACGGGATACTGAGTTGGATGATCAGCCATGATCATATTGAATGGCGGTGCAGGCTCGAAGGGCCGAATGGCCTACTCCTGCACCTATTTTCTTTGTTTCCATGTTTCTATTTGGGATATCGTGAGCAATTGTGGGCACCATATCTGAGGAAGGATGTGCTGGCTCTGGAGAGGGTCCAGAGGAGGTTTACAAGAATGACCCCAGGAATGAGTTGGTTAACCTATGATGAGCGTTTGTGTGCGTTAAACTATGATGAGCACTGGGCCTGTACTCGCTGGAGTTTAGAAGAACGAGGGGGTCCTCATTGAAACATACAGACTAATGAACGGCTTGGATAGAATGTATGTGGGGAGGGTGTTTCCACGAGTAGCAGAGCCCAGGACTAGAGGCCATAGCCTCAGAGTTAAAGGACGTTTTTTTTAGGAAGGAGATGAGGAGAAATTTATTTCGTCAGGTGGTGGTGAATCTGTGGAATTCTTTGCCACAGAATGCTAAGGAGGCCAAGTCGATGGACATCTTTGAGGAAGCGAGAGATGGATTCTTGATTAGTACGGGTCCGAGGTTATGGGTTGAAGACAGGAGAATGGGGTTAGATGGGAGAGATAGATCAGCCAGGATTGAATGACGGAATAGACTAAATGAACCGAATGGCAGGGGGGATGTCGGGGAACTCTGATTACTGGCTTTGCTTGGATTCACCCAGAGGTGATGGTAATGTCGGCTGTTTCCACACGGAACCTCCACCGAGTAACCCGCACATCTGTTGAGGCACCAGAACATGTTTGTAATTATATTTGTTAATTAATAATGGTACAGATGTATGGACCTGATCCGCTCTGGCAGTGGACTGTTTGCACCCCTCTCTCCCGTCTTTATCTCCTCTTCCCCAGCCAACAATCGACCATTGTGGGCTAAACCCTTCATTGGTCATCTGTTGCCGGCACCGGTTTGCGTTAGCCTTTACCTACCTTTGGTTACCAAGTACCAAGTTTATATATCCGTTGTGCTGCTGCAAGTAAGAATGACATTGTTCCTTTTCGACAATAAAACACTCTTAAATGTTGAGGTGAAGAGGCGGAGAGAGGTGCAATTACAACGCGTCCAGGGCGATGGGACTGGTACTTCGATTGGAAAGGTGGAGAGGTGTCTGGTCTAATTCGGACAAATAGGATCGGCCTTGATTTTGTATTATTATTAAAAACATTGTTTTGTATGATTATATATTATCTATTTGTTATTCAGTTTGCAGGCTTTTAAGCTGCAGCAAGCACGAATTTCAGGGTTCCGTTGTGGTTACAAATTAGAATTTTATTCGGAGTCACCTGAGTGACTGCGTGAAGAAGCCGCCAGGACGCATGAGTGCCATATCGTCTAACGCATTGCGCAACGACAGGCGGGGTGGAGCGTTCGCCCACAGCGGTGAGTTTAAAAACCAAGACCTGCAGGCAAGTGCTTTACTCTGCGGGCACTTTGTTCTTCCTGTGTTGTTTTACAGGAAGAACCATGGACAAATCCAAGAAGTCCACAAGGGCTGCGTCTAGGCTAGCTGGGGATGACCGCGCAGTAGCGGGCAGCCAGCAGCGGCCGACTGCACCGGAATCGCTAATCGGGCGATTTGCATTGCCAGCGCAAACAGGACAGCCATTGGAACCCAAGCTAGCAGCGAGCATAGATTACCTCTCTTTTAACCAGCTGGAAGAGCAGGCTGTGAAGGACACAACTGCCAAATATATGGCACCAGAAAATGGTGTCTCCCTCAACGTTCACCTGGTGAACAGTACCATTTAGGGGTACATCGGTGCGGGCGTCAGAAGCCAGGAGGTCAAGCTACAAAAAATCCTCTAGCTGTTGACTTCAGGAAGCTGTTGACTTCCCGGCGTTTACCCGGTTGATGGATGGTAAGCAGATGTCAGAATTACAGCAAGACGCACTGGCACTCTTCTGCAATACGCAGTTTCAGATTAACAGTCTCAGGAAGACCGCCATCCGTCGCCGTAAACCCCAAGTTTGCAGGACTGTGTAAATCTGGTAATACAAAGCCACCAATATTGCTATTTGGGGGCAACCTGTCTAAGCAAGTCAAAGAGCTCGACTACGAGGCTAAAGCCGTCGGGCTCATGAAGGCTGCATCGGGCAGGGCCTCCCACCTGCGGCGACAGCACCCCCATGCCCCCACCAGCAGATCAAGATACACCGACGCTGGTGAAAGCTCAAAGGCCGGGCAACCAGGAAAGAGGTCTTTTCAGGCCATGGCCCAGACTGGCCTTCGTGGAAGATGCGCCAACTCCACACTCCAGTGCCTCTACCTCTACGGCGACAGAAGAAGAATAAATAAATACTCCACTGGTAACCATGGAGGTAGGTGGGTCTGTTTCCTTCCAAAACACAGGGGGTGTAATTCATACACAAATTGGTGGTTGGTTACACTTCTTTTGGGAGGCATGGAGTGCTATAACTACTGACGCCTATATCCTGCACAGTATTCAGGGATATGAAATCGAATTTGTGCAAAAAATCCATCGTCCGGTTCAGCATGCACCGAACCGAACGTTCGTGCTTTCACGACAGGAAACACTGGGAGCACACTGGGAGTTACCTGTCCCATGCATCCTTCTTATTCTAGATCAGAGCCTCCATTTCCCTCAAAAGCCAAATTTCCTTACGTTTGCCTGCCTTGCCCTTCACTCTATCAGGATCGTGCTTATCCTGAGCTATCTTCAGTACACTTTTAAAAACATTCCACTTGGCAGATTTTCCTTTCCCCTCTAATAACCTGCTCCAATCAACTTGAGTGAGACCTTCTCTCATACCCTCAAAGTAGACCATAACCCAATTTAGCATTTTAACACGTCTCTGTCCTTATCCATAACTATCTTAAATCTAATTGAACTGTGATCACTGGTCCCAAAAGGCTCCTCCATGAACACTACATTAACTTGTGCTTACCAATTTCCCATGACTAGATCAAGTGTTGCCCCCTCCTGTGTGCTGACCTCTACATGATGCTGGGGAAACTCTCCTGAACACGTTTGAAAAATTGCGCCCATCTAAACTCTTCACACTGGTTTTCCCAGTCAATATTAGGGAAAGTTAAAATCCCCTACTACAACAACCTTATTTGACCTGCAGCTGTCTGCAATCTCCTGGCATATTTGTTCTTCTAATTCCCGTTGACTATTTGGGGATCTGTATTACACACAACAAGGTGATCAACCCTTCTTAGTTCTTCAGATCCACACATACCGTATAGCCTCACTAGACGAATATCTGACCACTGCCTCGACATTCTCCTGAACCAATAATGCATGCCCCCCCCCCCCCCCCCCCACCTTCTCCCTCTCCACTTTTTTTACCACACCCATATCTCCCCACATTATCATTGATCACCCAGATTACAGCACCCACCTACACCGTGGAGACGGTTTACAGAGTAACAATTGTATGCACAGGCCTGCACGTCTTTGTGATGTGGGGCGGAAATTGGTGCACCATTAGGTCACAGGGAGAACGTGCAAACTCCACACAGTCTGCACCTGTGGTCATGATGGAGACTGGGTCTCCGGCACTGAGACAGCAGCTCTACCAGCAGAGAAAGCATTGCGCAAATTTTGGATAATCAATAAAATGAATAATATTATCGAATCAAATCCGTACAACACAGAAATTGGCCCTTCGCCCCCCTAAGATAGTCCACTAATCCCATGTTTCTGCACTAGGAGCACATCCTTCTATGTTTTGCTATCTATGCATGTCTAAATGTCCCTTAAACATGATGATTGTGTCTGACAACCAACTCCTCTGGTAACAAGTTCCAGATATCAACCACTCTCTTGTCAAATCTCCTGTCACTCAGATTCCCTTTAAAATGTATCGAGTTCAGATAACAAGCTACTCATCCACTTGGCATTCTCTTCTGAAAAGCAATCTCCAGAAAAGTCAAATCAAGTTTGTCCAACCTCTTCTTACAGCTAATATTCTCTAGTCCATGCTAGCAAACCTCTTCTGAATCCAGTCTAAAGCCTCCACATCCTTTTTGTAATGGGGTGACCAGAACTGCACACAATTCTTCAAGTGTGGCCTAACCAAAGTTTTGTAAACATAGAACAGTACAACAATTCCCTTCAGCCCACAATGTTCATGTCAAACAGGGGGGGGGGGGGGGGGGGGGGGAGGGGGGGGGGGGGGGGGGGGGGGGGGGGGGGGGGAGGGGGAAGGGGGGGGGGGGGGGGGGGAGGGGGGGGGGGGGGGGGGGGGGGGGGGGGGAGGGGGGGGGGGGGGGGGGGGGGGGGGGGGGGGGGGGGGGGGGGGGGGGGGGGGGGGGGGGGGGGGGGGGGGGGGGGGGGGGGTGATGCCAAGTTAAACTGATCTCATCTGCTTGTACATACTCCATATCAGGCTATTAACGTATCCCTTTATAAACTCGCCATCTATGCCGCAACCTTCTTTGTGAATCCAAAAAGGTATTCAGCTAGGACCATGCCTACCTCACGCGGCTGCACAAATAGATTACCCCTTGTTCACAAAGTGCGGGATTAACACAGTCGGTCAGTCATCACCTGTGGAGGGAATGGACAGACGACGTTTCAGATTGATGGAGTGGGAGTCGGGGTGATGGTGTGAGGGGAAGCACTTGGGTAACTTACAACCGTACTATGTGATCACTGATGTCTTTAATTTAAAGTAATGTCATCCTCGTACACACCCACTTTCTGTCTTTGGTGTTGGCAGAGTTTATCTTACATCTGTTGCAATCGTTGGGCTCTTTTACCCTCAATGCGATGTCTTGAGATGGATTTTGTCCACCAGGAACAGATGACCCCCCAGATCTATATATGTACATATAACCGATATATGTACATATATAGTACATATTTTTACATATATCACATATATCCGATAGACACACAAAGCTGGAGTAACTCGGTGGGCCAGGCAGCATCTCTGGAGAGAAGGAATGGGTGATGTTTCGGGTCGAGACCCTTGTTCAGACTAGTTAGGGATAAGGGAAACGAGGGACGTAGGAAGACAATGAACAGTTCGCTGACAATCTTCGCTTAGTCCGGCCGAACAGAACTGATGTCCCAGTTTGTAAACAACCTCCTTCCCATTCCCACGCTGACCTCTCTGCCCTCGGTCTCCTCCATTGTCAGAGTGAGGCTAAACACCAATTGGAGGAACAGCACCTCATATTTTGCTTGGGCAGTTTACAATGTTGATTTTCAGTGTTGATTTCTCTAACTTCAGGTAATCCCGGCATTCCCTCTCTCTCTACCCCTCCCCCAAACCAGCTTCTCGTTTGCGCGCAACAGACAATTAACAATTGCCTGTTTCCTTTATCATCGTTATTTTCTTGCATATATTTAATTCATTGTTCTTTATCTGACCCGGCGCTCCAAGCTTGTGATCCCTTTTCCGGGAATCGAAGCTCCAACCGCGGCGCCTGTGCACGTTAACATGGTGATGCCCGCGGTTTCTGGTAAGAAGAGGATGGCTCGGGAGCTCCATGCCGCGGAGAGAGTTCCAATCGCCCCGACGCCGGAGTTTCGATCACCCTGACAGGGGCTTCGACCGCCGGCTGCGGGGCTTTGATTGCCCCGACTGCGGATAGGTTGACTGCCCCGCCCGCAGGAGAATAAACTGTATTGCCTTCCATCACAGTAAGGAATGTGGAACCCACTGTGGTGGATGTTTATGTTCACTTTTATGTAGTTGTGTGTCTCGTTGCTTTTCACTTAGTATGGCTGCATGGTAACTCAAACTACACTGTACGGTAACTGGTACACGTGACAATAAACACACCTTGAAACCTTCTCTCTACCTTATCATCCTCCGCATCTCTCATTTCCCTTATACCTTAGTCTGAAGAAGGGTCTCGACCCGAAACGTTACTCATTCCATCTCTCCAGAAATGCTGCCTGTCCCGCTGAGTTACTCCAGCGTTTTGTGTATATCTTCGCTTTAAACCAGCATCTGTAGTTCCATCCTACTTTTACCGACGTTAGACATAAAATGCTGTAATAGCTCAGCAGGACAGACAGCATCTCTGGAGAGAAGGAATGGGTAAGGTTTTGGATTGAGACCCTTCTTCAGACTAGTCAGGAAAGGGGAATGATATAGACAGTGATGAAGAGAGATATTGAACAAATCATAATCATGATCGAAATTTATTAACCAAGTATGTTTTGCAACATACGACGAATTTGGTTTGTCATCAAAACAAAAATGCAACAAGACACACAACTACATAAAAAAAGACATAAATATCCACCACTGCAGCCCCTCCCCATTCCCCACTGTGATGGAAGGCAATAAAGTCATCTTCTGACAGCGTCGGGGCGGTAGAAGCTCCCGCGGCTTGGAACTGCCGAAATCAGTCTCTAACCAGAGGCCGCGAGCGCCACGATGTTGAGTCCGCAGGCTCCCGCACTTAGAGCCCCCAAGAGGGCGCCAGCTCCACGGTGTTAGGCCATAGTGCAGACGGCGAAACGACACGGAAAAAGCCGCATCTCCGTCGAGGTAAAAGATAAAAAAGTTTCCCCCACCTCTACCCACATAACACAAAACTAGAGATCAACTTGGGTGGGGATAGCGAGAGAGTGCAGTGGTTACTGGAAGTTAGATAAATCAATATTAATACCACTGGGTTGTAAGCTGCCCAATCAAACTATGAGATGCTATTCCTCCAATTTGCGATTAGTCTCATTCTGATAATGGAGGAGTCCTGGGACAGGAAGGTCTGTGTGCGAATGGGAAGGGGAATTAATGTGTTTCGCAACCGGGAAATCCATTAGGTCCAGGCGTAATGAACGAAGGTGTTCAGCAAAACGATCACCCATTCTACGTTTGGTCTCGCCAATGTATACGAGTCCACGTATTGAACATCGGATACAGTAGATGAAGTTGGAGGTGGTCTTCCCTTGCTCCTCCTCTCCCTGGTCTCAACAGGGACAGTATCCCCCCTCGTCCTCACCCTGCGATCCCGACAGTCCTTTCAGGCTAGACAGAGGTTCACTTGCACCTCCACCATCCTCATCTATTGTATCAGTTGTTCAAGCCGATCCTCTAACTGGTCTGAAGAAGGGTATCGACAAAACGTCACCCATTCCTTCTCGCCAAAGGTGCTGCCTGCCCCGCTGATTTACTCCATTCGTGTCTCATTTCCATATACATATATATACACATATATAACAGCACATATATGTCTATTGCCAGGACTGGAGCGTGTGAGCTATATGGAGGTTAAGAAGGCTGGGGTCTCTATTCCATAGAGCGCCGAGGATGATGGGAGATCCTATAGAGGTGTACAAAATCATGAAGGGACTAGATCGGGTAGATGCACAGAGTCTCTTGCCCAGTGTAGGGGGGTCGAGGAACAGAGGACATGGGTTCAAGGTGAAGGGGGAAATATTTAATAAGAATCCAAAGTGCAACATTTTCACACAGAGGATGGTGGTTGGTATTTGAGGCTTGGACATGGTTTAAAAAAACTGTTAAACAGGTACATGGATAGGACAGGTTTAGAGGGGAATGGACCAAGCTCAGGCAAGTGGGACTAGTGTAGCTGGGACATTGATGGCCGGCATGGGTGAGTTGGGCCGAAGGGCTTGTTCCCACACTGTATCGCTCTATGACTCTATGGCTCTATATACACACACACTCACAAACATAAATATGCACGCCTTCATAAAGATAAAAACATACACACTATAGTAGTGCAAATAGACAAACCCAAGTCTATGCAGTTCAGAGCTTACTTGGAAGTGTAATATTTGATAGCCTGATGGCTGTGGGGAAGAAGCTGTTCCTTTACCCGCACGTTATAGCTTTCAGGCTCTTGTAGCTTCTTCCTGAATGCAGGGGTGAAATGTGTATGTGGCCTGGGTGGTATGGGTATCTGATGATGTCGGTTGTCTGTTTGAGGCAGTGGCTACGGTAAATTCCTTCGATGATGGGGCGGTCAGTACCAGTGACGGACTGGGCATCTTCATCTCTTTTAGCAGTCTTCATGCTCCTGGTCGTTCATGTTGCTGAACCAGGCCGTGATACAATCGGTCAATATGCTCTCCACTCTACACCTGCAGAGGTATAAGAGAGTCCTTTCTGACATACCGCCACACCCTCCGACAAGAGGTATAAACCGGAAAATTATAGGCTAGAGAGCGTCACATCATGAAGTATTCGAGAAGATTTTTCGGGATGGTACATACAACGTCCAGAGAAGCGTGAGTTTGCGTGGGGATCCGCAGGTTCGGACATGTGGTGTATGTTCATGGCTGAGGAGCCAATGGCGCGAAGTCAGGATTATGACTGAATGCCTCAACAATCCAATCCCGCCTAAACGCAACCATATCCTAGCGCCGCTGCTACCCGTCCGCCGCCATGCGGTGCCGATTGCTATTGGCCTCGAGTGTGGACAGACGTGCGTCGCCTCTCACCAGATAAGTACTCCGTATGTTTGTGAGAAACCTGGTGCTAAAATATGTGCAGATAACCCGATTCTGGCTCAGGGTTTGGTAAGGAACAGGGCAGCTACCTCGCTGCGATCTATTGAACCGTAGTCCCGCCGTTAAAAAACAACCTGGTGTACTAGTCCTTGGCTTGATTGTATTCGTGTATTGTATGGAGTGTACTTGTGTATTGTATGGAGTGTACTTGTGTATTGTATGGAGTGTACGTGTGTATTGTATGGAGTGTACTTGTGTATTGTATGGAGTGTACGTGTGTATTGTATGGAGTGTACTTGTGTATTGTATTCGTGTATTGTATGGAGTGTACTTGTGTATTATATGAAGTGTACTTGTGTATTGTACTCGTGTATCGTATGGCGTGTACTTGTGTATTGTATGGAGTGTACTTGTGTATTGTATGGAGTGTACTTGTGTATTGTATTCGTGTATTGTATGGAGTGTACTTGTGTATTGTATGGAGTGTACGTGTGTATTGTATGGAGTGTACTTGTGTATTGTATGGAGTGTACGTGTGTATTGTATGGAGTGTACTTGTGTATTGTATGGAGTGTACTTGTGTATTGTATGGAGTGTACTTGTGTATTGTATTCGTGTATTGTATGGAGTGTACTTGTGTATTATATGAAGTGTACTTGTGTATTGTACTCGTGTATCGTATGGCGTGTACTTGTGTATTGTATGGAGTGTACTTGTGTATTGTATGGAGTGTACTTGTGTATTGTATTCGTGTATTGTATGGAGTGTACTTGTGTATTATATGAAGTGTACTTGTGTATTGTACTCGTGTATCGTATGGCGTGTACTTGTGTATTGTATGGAGTGTACTTGTGTATTGTATGGAGTGTACTTGTGTATTGTACTCGTGTATTGTATGGAGTGTACTTTTGTATTGTATGGAGTGTACTTGTGTATTGTATGGAGTGTACTTGTGTATTGTATGGAGTGTACTTGTGAATTGTACTCGTGTATTGTATGGAGTGTACTTTTGTATTGTATGGAGTGTACTTGTGTATTGTACTTGTGTATTGTATGGAGTGTACTTGTGTATTGTACTCGTGTATTGTATGGAGTGTACTTGTGTATTGTATGGAGTGTACTTGTGTATGTATGGAGTGTACTTGTGTATTGTACTCGTGTATTGTATGGAGTGTGTATTGTACTCGTGTATTGTATGGAGTGTACTTGTGTATTGTATGGAGTGTACTTGTGTATTGTATGGAGTGTACTTGTGTATGTATGGAGTGTACTTGTGTATTGTACTCGTGTATTGTATGGAGTGTACTTTTGTATTATATGGATTGTATTTGTGTATTATGTGGATTGTACTTGTGTATTGTATGGAGTGTACTTGTGTATTGTACTCGTGTATCGTATGGAGTGTACTTGTGTATTGTATGGAGTGCACTTGTGTATTGTATGGAGTGTACGTGTATTGTATTCGTGTATTGTATGGAGTGTACGTGTGTATTATATGGATTGTACTTGTGCCTCAGGCAGGCGGAGGCCAAGTTATTGGGTATTTTTAAAACAGAGATGGATAAGTCTTGATTCGTGTCTAATGGAAAGCGTAAAAATAGTGTTGAGAGGAAAAGATAGACCAGCCATGATCGAATGGCGGAGCAGACTCGATGAGTTGAATAGCCGAATTCTGCTTCTAGGTATTATGAACCTATGTATAATATGACTTGACCGATGGCATGCTACCAAGGCTGTACACGGTATCTCGCTATGCGTGACCAATACCAATGCCCTTCACTCCTTCAGGGCCAGGTTTGGCTGTGAATCTTGTGCGTTCTCACAGCTACAGTGCGCGTTTGGGAGGCCAGGGAGCTGAGGGGAGTCTGTGACCCGGGCACCGCTCGGGCACAGCCCGGTGTGCTGTCAGCACGGAGGCCTTACCCACCCGCAGTGTCCTGGCTGGTTTAGGTACAGGGACGGGCTCTGTAATATTGGTATGTGTCGATTTAACCGAGCTCTTACACAAGAGGATGCCAACGTAACAGGCAACAGCTGGTAGCGGTAGTGAGTCAGGGTAAAGGCCTGTTCAGCGATATGATTTAGCCCAGGGTGGTTGACTCGATGACCGCAGGGTATAGGTTCAACGTGAAGGGGAAACGATTTAATCGGATTCTGTGGGGTATATTCATCACACAATAGGGCGGTGGTTGTATGGAACAAGCTGCCAGAGGAGGTAGTTGAGGCTTGGACTATCCCATCGTTAGCCAAGTACATGGTCAGAACAGGTTTAGATGGATATGGACCAAGCAC
The DNA here is from genome assembly GCF_028641065.1 of Leucoraja erinaceus. Lineage (NCBI taxonomy): Eukaryota > Metazoa > Chordata > Chondrichthyes > Rajiformes > Rajidae > Leucoraja > Leucoraja erinaceus. Next base: position 138,233,485 of record NC_073378.1, on the reverse strand, counting down.
AGGCAGGTGGGACCAGTGTGGCTGGGACATTTTGGTCGGTATGGGCAAGTTGGAACAAAAACCATGTTTCCACGCTGTATCACTCTATGACTCCATGTGTAGGGGCTAATTGCAGATTTCGTTTAAACCTTAAAGATAGCGGAGTCTTTGGCTATTGTCTATTGAGTCAAAGAATATAGGGGGGGGGGGTCAGGAACGGAGTACTGATTGTGGATGATCAGCCATGATCACGTTGAATGGCGGTGCTGGGTCGAAGGGACAAATGGCCTACAGCTGCGCCTATTGTCTATTGTCTAGTGTTTAAAATGCTAGAGTAACTCAGCGGGTCAGGCAGCATCTCTGGAGGGAAGGAATATGTGAGGAAATGTTTAAGAAAGAACTGCAGATGCTGGAAAAAATGAACGTAGACAAACATGCTGGAGAAACTCAGCAGGTGAGGCAGCATCTATGGAGTGAAGGAATAGGTGACGTTTCGAGTCGAGACCCCTTTTTCAGACTGGTGTGGGGGGGGGGGGGGGGGGGTGGGAAGAAGAAGAAGAAGAGGCGGATACTGTAGACCGTGGGAGAACTGGAAAGGGGAGGGTTCGGTTCAGTTCGCATTAACCAACCTGATCTCCCGGTGGCCGGAACTCCCCCTCCCATTCAGAATCCAACCTTTCTGTCCTCGGCCTCCTCCATGACCAGAGTGAGGCCCACCCCAAATTGGAGGAGCAGCACCTCATATTTCGCTTGGGCAGTTTCCACCCCAGCGTTATGAACATTGACTTCTCCAATTTCAGGTAGTCCTGGCTTTTTCCCAGCTCTCCCACAGCTATATTCTCCGCCTCTTCCTTTCTTCTTCCTGCCCCACCACATCAGTCTGAAGAAGGGTCTCGACAGAAACGTCAACTATTCCTTCGCTCTATAGATACTGCCTCACCCATTGAGTTTCTACAGCAGTTTTGTCTTCCCTGGAATATGTGACGTCTCAGTTCGGGACGCATCTGCAGAGATGCTGCCTGGCCCGCGTGTTACTCCGGTGTTTTTATATCTGTTTTCGCTATGACTTTATACCCCGGTGGGGCGCCGAGCCGTGAATCAGGAGACGGGCACAGAACATGGATGCTTCAAGTTTTTATTGAGCGGCGCCGCCGTTCTTAGCCTTTTACGTAAATCTCGACCTCGCACAGGGTCAGGATGCCTTCGCCTGCCAGCACCACGTTGACAAAACGCCCGTTCATCCCGTGGCAGTTGAGCAGGGCGGTGCCACCGGCTTCCAGGCTCTCAATCATCCCGCATCTGGAAGGGAGAAGGCGCCATTTATTAATCAAGGGGCGGTGGTCACAGAATCGGCCTCTGGTAGGTAGCGGCAACTAACTGGGGTGGTTAGCGGGTCTCGCTGGTTCCCATCGCCAGTCTCACTCAACGACATCCCCACCCACAGAGTTCCCACGTACAGGTAATCCACAAAGACTCCCTCCCACACACACATGTTCTCCCATCTCACGTATAGTCGTCCTCGAGAAGGTTGTCGACATGAACATTAACAAGAACGTTGGCAAGGTCCCACATGGTCTTCATAGCAAAAGGATTTCAGCATAAAAACAGCGAGGTTCCACTGCAGTTGTACAGGGTCTTGTTGAGACCACACCTGGGTTATTGCGTACAGTTTTGGTGTCCTAATCTGAGGAAAGACATTCTTGCCATAGAGGGAGTACAGAGAAGGTTCACCGGACTGCTTCCTGGGATGGCAGTTCTTTCATAGGAAGAAAGATTGGATAGACTGGGCTTGTACTCGTTAGAATTTAGAAGATTGAGGGGGGATCTTATAGAAACACAAAATTCTTAAAGGGTTGGACAGGCTAGATGCAGGAAGATTATTCCCGATGTTGGGGAAGTCCAGAACTAGGGATCACGGTTTAAGGATAAGAGGGAAGTATTTTAGGCCCGAGTTGAGAAAATCATTTTTTACACTGAGAGTGGTGAATCTGTGGAATTATCTGCCACAGAAGGTAGTTGAGGCCAGTTCATTGGCTATATTTAAGAGGTTAGTTGTGGGCCTTGTGGCTAAAGGGATCAAGGGGTATGGAGAGATGGCAGGGATGGGATACTGAGTTGGATGATCAGTCATGATCATATCGAATGGCGGTGCAGACTCGAAGGGCCGAATGGCCTACTCCTGCACCTATTTTCTATGTTTCTGTGGTCGGTTGGTGTGGAAGGAGCACATGGCATGCAGGGGGAGCTAGGTAACTCGATTCACAATTGGCGTGAGGATAGGAGACAGAGGGTTGTATTTCAGACAAGTGGTGTCTCACAGGGATCAGTGCTGGTCCACTTATGTGCATCATTTATATTAATGATTTAGCTGTAGATCTTGGCGGCGAGGTGAATGATCTTGAAGATGACACTACAGTTGGTGGTATAGTGGAAAGTGCCGAATTGTACAGTGGGATGTTGATCAACTGAATCAATGGTTTAATAGGAATGGGTGATGTTGTTTAAATCAGACACATGCGACGTATTGCATTATGGTAGGATACATGAGGGCAGAAGGCACACAGTAAATGGCAGAGCCCCGATGGTGTTATGAACAGAGAGTGTTACCGGGAGTGCAAGATTTGAGCAACAAGAAGAGGCTGGATAGGCTGGGTTGTTTCCCCCGAGAAACTTAGCAGGCTGAGCACTGACCACACATCGGTATACAAAATGGGTATGTGACTCGGAAGGGGATTCGTCTAGTCGGTTACCCGAATACGGACATGGAAAGGGTGGGCCGAAGGGCCTATTTCCGTCCTGTGGGAAGAATGCACTGTACCACCCGTCCCCTATCCAGACTCTCGCGGCGCATTGCCGTCACTGGGATGTGAGTGACCAGGAACCTGCCCTGTGTCCCTTGAAGTGGCCCCTCTCCTCCCGCCCACACTTACAGCGGGTTGTTGTTGCCGTTGTTTTGGTAGGAGGTACCAACATACACCTCGACGTTTTTGAACCGTTTCCAGCAGCAGTCAAGTCGGTTGGTGATCTTCACGGACAGCACGTTCTCCTCGGACAACAGGTCTACGCTCCACCAGGGCCGTAATTCACTCTTGGTGTGAGTACACGATTTGTTGTGGTAGTAGGCGTTCCTGTCCCCGTCGATAGCTTGGTGCGCATCTCCGCCCCAGTTTGTGCTCGACTGGGTGGCGTTTCCCCGGACCGCCACGTTCCCTGCAAACACAAGTCGCCTATGATCGGAGCTGGGACCAGGTGAAGCGGCCGCGGGCCGCGCGTGTCAACAGCTAATATGACGTGACGGTGCCGGCGACAGGCAGGGCAGAGCTGTCTCACAGGCTACAGCTGGACATGGAGGCCATGCTACCCAAATTGTTCATGCTGACAAAATTGTCATGCTTCAATATTCCAGTTTCCCTATATTTGGTCGATAACCAGCTAACAACTTCCTGCTCATGTATATGCCCACATGTAATTTTCACGTGTTATCCTTTCAACAGCTTCCTCCGGCAGCTTGTTCAGATACGGATCACCCTTTGAGTGGAAACGTAGCCGCTAGGGGGTCTCTTAAATCTCGCACTCTAACCTTAAACCTATGCCCTAGTTTTAGTGTCCTCTATCCTGAAATAATATCTGTGTGTTTAATTTACTCCACGCCCCTCATCACCCTGTACACCTCAACTAGACGTCACCACCCCCCCCCCCCCCCCCCCCCACGTCCCCGTCCACGTCCCCGTCCGCCCGGTTCCCCCATTCCCAGCCTATCAGATCTCTCGCTGTCACTAAAGTCCACAGGCCCGAGTAACATCCCGGTGAATCTCTTCGACAACCATTCCAATTTAATAGCACCGTTCCTGTAGCTGGGCCATAACACTGCCTCCCCCCCCCCCCCCCCCCCCTCCTCGGTTACAGGCGGGGCAAGACTGGACGAAATACCCCACACAATTCGGGCTTGGGAATAAGTACCAGGACTCCCTGTGCTCTGGAATGAGGAGGGGGTGGGCCTGAATGACTGAGGCCACAGGCTGAGGGACGGAGAGCGCCAGGGACACCGGAGGCAGCTTCTCTCACCGCAGATCAGGGCGTTTGCGGCGCAGCAACCAGCGAGGACCATCCACACGGCGGACAGCATACTGGCAACTCGGCAACAGCGGAAGCACCGGCAGACGCGGAAACCTGAAACCAAACACAATATGTTGCAAACGTTGGCAGTGAGAGAAGGTGAGTTGGTGTTTCTGGGCGAGACTCTGTGACCCACCCCGGCCCCGGGAATGTGTCATGACGGAGGGGGCGGGGGGTGTAGAGGGAGCGCCGCTCTGTGTCTGACCCCGGGAGTGTGTGATGTGTCAGTGTGGGAGGATCTTCACTCATTCTCCATGCTCTCCCTGCGACAAGGTCACATCATACTGTTTTGACGAAGACAGTTACATACGCTTCATCATTTACCCCACAGGTCCGTGTCCTTCCTCTAGAAACCTCTCCACCTCCCCCCCCCCCCCCCCCCCCCCCCCCACCACACCCCTTCCAACGCTTCTACACGTGTACAGTAGGCTGTATATTGATTGATGATATCACACCCTGGTTCTGCAACTTTAGTGCCCAGGAGCGATAAAGACTGCAAAAAATTAATGAACACTGCCCGGTGCATCACGGGTTCTGACCTCCTCATCATCTAAGAGAATTACCGTAGTCGCTGCCTCAAAAAGGCAGCCAGCATCATCAGAGACGCACACCACCATGGCCACACACACACTTCATCAATCACGAAGAAATTACAGGCGCATAAATATCCTCCCACACCAAAACATTGTATCGTCCATGTTCAGGAACAGTTTCTTCCTTAGCGCAATGCAACACTACAACATCAAATAAGCTCTGAATATACATAGTATATTGTTATTATTGCACTATTATTGTTTGTTTTTCATGTGTACGTAAATGTGCGTGGATATATATCATCTTCTTTTCACTTCGTGTGAGTATGTGTATATATACACACTAATCCTTTTCTTCTCGTTTATGGTGTGCCGTTTGCTATTTTACAAATTATGTTGTGCTACTGCAAGTCAGTATTTAGTTGTTGAATCTGGGACATATGTCAATAAAACGCTCTTGACTTGAATCTTGAACAGTGTCTGCGCCTTCGCGGCCCCTGGTGAATTCCAGAGATTTACCAACCCGAGGTGAAGACTTTTGTCTTCATCGCAGTCGCCAACGGCCAAACCCTTTACTCTGATTCAATGACAGGACAAACATATTTCACCCACCGCCCCCCCCGCCCCCCCCCCCCCCCCCCCCCGCTCCCCCCGTACGTCCTTTAAAACAGTTTTGTTTTTTTCCAATCAAATGTCCCGTTGTTCAGCTGAACTAAAGAATCCAGCCCCAGTCAAAACATTCATTCAGTCAGCCGACTCCCGCGTTCCGTCTGGTGAATCTCACCGCACTCACGATGTGTTAAGTCCCTGCTTACTGTGGTGAGGAGACCACTCATTTGCCCGCTCACCCCTCCTGCACCCGCCACCCTGCTCTTCACTATCGCCTCTGCTCCCACAGTCACATTGAAAATGTCACACTTGTTCCACTCGGTCACAGCGCTGGTCCACAGGGTGAATCGCCGCCCCCCCCCCCCCCCCCCCCCCCCCCCCCCCCCCCCCCCCCCCTCCCCCCCCCCCCCCCCCACCCCCCCGGGTCTGTCTGTAGCCACCGGCTGTTCACTGTTCTCAGCCCTAATCTAATCCATGAACCCAGGTCCCCAGCGCACTCAACGACCCCCTGAGTAACACTTCGCTAAAATATTTCTGGGAAGCCACCCACCCGCAGCACCCCCGCCCCCCCCCCCCCCCCCCTCCTCATCTACTCCGTGATTCAGACGCAGAAAGTCGCACGTGGACCAAGGGCGGGCAACGCGATCTGATGCTTACCTCGCTCGGGATCCTCGGCAAAGCGCCGTTGTTGCCGCCTTATATTGAGGCGCTCAGACACGCCCCGGCACACTGCTTGGCCTCTCTCCACCTCCACCCGCTCCCCCAATCCCCGACTGTGTCGCCCATCCCGGTGAATCAGGCAAAACGGACAGGATGTGCGTGGGTGTATAAGACAATTCCCCAGGGGAGGATACCGGTTGATGGCGTCGAGGCGGGTGGGAGTGTGGCCACGGGCACCAAAGTTGAATGGTTCACACTCCTGTCTGACACGGGTTGACGGGCCAGTTGGCTGAGCTACAAAGATCGGGGAGCTGCCTTGGTCCGGAGAGGCAAGTCCGTGGGCAGCCCCGGGCGCGGAGACTCGGAATTCGCCGACACAATGGGTGCGCGGGGGAGTCCCCGCATTCCCACGACAGCTGCTGCAGAGATCCGGGGCCGGAGACGCGGGCAGATCCGCCATGACCGGGTAGGGCATGGCGTGGGAGCGCACCGTAAAGGGAAGGTTCGGGGGCACAGTGTAGAGGGAGAGGAGAGGAGGGGAGGGGACGGCAGGGAGAGAGCAGGGAACAGAAAAAGTAAAGCGATAGCGAGAGAGAAAGAGTGACGTAGTGGTGGTGAGCGAGGCGAGAAGGAGAAGGGGCAAGGGGTGGTGGTGAGCGAAGCAAGAGAGAGAGAGAGAGAGAGAGAGAGAGAGAGAGAGAGAGAGAGAGAGAGAGAGAGAGAGAGAGAGAGAGAGAGAGAGGGGGGGGGGGGGGGGGAGTTGGTGATTGGTGAGGTGAGATAGAGAGGGGCACCGTGGTGTAACTGACAATAAATTAACCTGAAATTAACTGTGCGGCGTGAGGGCAATTTCCAAATGGCGATGGCCCCGTGGTTTTACTAGACTTGTTTTTTAAGCTGGTCGCGGTCAAGGGATTTGTAAGGTAGTGTGTAAGGAAACTTACAAGCTGGAGGTCCCCCTGCTGTGTACGGTGGTGGGGTGATGGAATGAATGCCCAATGCGCCCTTGTAGTTGTGGGCCTCCTGAATGTTTGTGAAAGTGCACTGATCCAGGCAAATGGAGATTGTTCCATCACTTTCCTGAATTGAGCCTTGTAGATGGTGGGCAGGCGATGGGTAGTCAGGGGGTAAGTTACTCGCTGGAGGATTTCCAGCCTTAGAGCCGCTCTGGAAGCCGCATTGTGTACATGGCTACTGCAGTTCAGTTGCTGGGCAATGGCAGTCTGCACGTTAGTGACAGTGAGGGATTCAGGGCCATGAATGTCAGTGTGAAAGATCGATTTTCTCATGTTGGAAATTATCATTGTCTTGCACTTGCGACGCTCACTTGTTACTTGGTATCTATCAGCCCGGGCCCAGATATTGTTGGTCTATTGCTGCACTCGGTTACAATAGTACAGTGTGGACACATGCGCTTCGGCTTAACTTGCCCACACCGGCCAACGTGTATCACCTACACTGGTCCCACCTTGCCGCGTTGGGTCCCTATCCCTTCAAACCTGCTCTGTCCATGTCCCTATCGAACTTCTTTTTTAAATGTTGGGATACTTTCTGCCTCACAAACCTCCTCTGGCAGTATGTTCCTTACACCTACCACCCTATGTATGAAAAAGGTACTCCTCGGATGCCTATTGAATCTTTTCCCCTTCACCTTAAACCCATGTGCTCTGGCCCTCGATTCACCAACTCTGGACAAGAGTTTATCCGATCTATTCCTCTCGTGATTTTATATAGCTCAATGAGATCACCTCCCGTCCTTCTGCACTCCAAAGAATAGAATCCCAGGCAACTCAACCTCTCCCGAAAGCTTAGACCCTCTACTCCCGACAACATCCTTCTAAATATCTCTACTCTTTCCAGTTTGACAACATCTTTCCAAGAACACGGTGTCCAGAACTGACACAATGCAGCTGCATAATGACTTCAATAATCGATAGCCACACTGGTGAAGGCCAATGCTCTACAACACTCCCTAGAGCCCGAGCATTCACTGCTTAGGTCCAGCCCATTTTAGACTTGCCAAAATGCACAATTTCTCTGTATTAAATTCCATCAACCATTTCTTAGCCCATGTGGCTAATCGATCAAGACCGTGCTGCATTTTTTCACAACCATCTCCACTGTCTGCAAATCAACCACTGTGGTAGAATCAGCAAACTTGCTAATCTTGCCCTGTATGTTCTCATCCAAATCATTGATGTAGCTGACAAACAGTAATGGGTCCAGCACTGAACCCCGAGGCACACCATTAGTCACAGACCTCTAGTCCGAGAAGCAACCTTCCACCATCACCCCTTGCTTCCTTCCATAAAGCCAATTTTCTATCCATTTAGCTATCTCTGCTTGGAGACCATGCGATCTAACCTTGCGGAACCTTGTAAATGCTTTGCTGAAGTCCGTGTATACGGTGCCCAACATAATGGTTGGGACAAAGATCCATCATTTATTTATTTGCCTCTGTCCTCCACAATTTAAGATTTGTCATAGAAAAAAAAATCAAGTGGTTGAAGTGCACACTGTCAGATTTTAATAAAGGTCATTTTATACATTTTTATACATATTTATAATGTATTGCTACCAGCTTTAGCGTTTGCTTGTTTTGGGTGCTAGTCTCGTTCTTTTTTCACTTCAGCATATAAAAGGCATGCTCAATTGGGTTCAGATCGGGTGAGTGACTTGGCCACTCAAGAATAGACCTTTTTTTGCTATTGAAAAACTCATTTGTTGCTTTCCCACTTGGATCATAGTCTTGCTGTAGAATGAACCGCCGGCCAATGCGTTTTGAGACATGTGTTTGAACTTGAGCAGATAGGATGTGTTTATACACTTCAGAATTCATAATGCTATCTATCATCAGCAGTTGTATCATCAATGAAGATAAGTGTGTGCCAGTACCTTTAGCAGCCATACATGCCCATGCCATAACACCACCGTGTTTTACAGATGAGGTGGATCTTGGGCGGTTCCTTCTCTCCTCCATACTTTGTTCTTGCCATCACTCAGAGGGTAGGCGTAATGTCAAATGAACTGCCGGAGGAAATCATAAAAGCGATTCCTTTTGAAATTGAAATACATCAATATGGATAACGAGGGACTAATACAAGGACATGGAGTAGACCAGAATGCCTAATCGATGGGCATAAACAAGGTTGGCCGAATTACCTGTTTCCGTGATGTACAGCTCTATGACTATGAAAATAATTCATTTAGCATTCCGCTCACATTTCCTGCCCCCTCAAATGAACTCGTGCTAACATTAACATTCTACTGTTATCATTATCATCTAGCGTGTGATGGAGCCGACCAGAGAAACGGCAATTCTGGATTTAGTGTTGTCCAATGAACCATATTTGATAAGAGAACTCGAGGTAAAGGAACCGTTTGGAGGTAGTGATCGTAACATGATTAGTTTGAATCTGCAATTTGAGAAGGAGAAGGTTAAATCGGAAGTGTCAGTGATGCAGCTGAACTAAGGGGATTATGACGGCGTGAGAGAGAAGCTGGCCAAAGTAGACTGGGAAGGGATCCTAGCAGGAATGTCTGTGGAACAGCAAAGGCAGGAGTTCCTGGGCATACTCCGGAAGACACAGGATCATTTCATTGCAAAAAGGAAGAAAGATCTAAGGGGAGTAGGAGGCAACCGTGGCTGAGAAGAGAATTAGGGATAGAATAAAACGAAAAGAAAAGATGTATAACGAAGAGTAGCCGGAAGCCAGAGGATTGGGAACATTTCATAAGACAACAGAAGAAAACAAAACGGGCAATACGGGCTGAAAAGATGAAGTACGAGGGGAAGCTGGCCAGGAATATCAAGAAGGACAGTAAAAGCTTCTTCAGATATGTTAAGGGAAAAAGAGTAGAAAAGTCAAATGTGGGTCCCTTGAAGGCAGACACTGGTGAGATTATTATGGGCAACAAGGAATTGGCAGAATATTTGAACAGGTACTTCGGATCTGTCTTCAATAAGGAAGACACAAACAATCTCTCAGATGTACTGGAGGACAGAGGATCTGAGGGGGGTAGAGGAACTGAAATAAATGTTCATTAGGCGAGAAATATAGTATTGGGTAGGCTAATGATATTGAAGGATGATAAATCCCCGGGGCATGATGGTCTGCATCCCTGGGTCCTCAGGGGGGTTGGCTCAAGAAATAGTGGACGCATTGGTGATCACTTTCCAATGTTCAATAGATTCAGGATCAGTTCCTTTGGATTGGAGGATAGCTAATGTTATCCCATTTTTCAAGAAATGAGCGTGAGAGAAAAAGGGAAATTACAGACCAGTAAGCTTGACCGGTGGTGGGAAAGATGCTGGAGTCATTTATTAAAGAGGTAATAATGGGACATTTGGATAGCAATAAAACGGACAGTCCACGTCCGCATGGTTTTATGAAAGGAAAATCATGCTTGGCTAAACCTTTGGATTTTTTAGAGGATGTGAGAAGTAAAATGGATGAAGGGGAGCCAGTGGATGTAGTGTATCTAGACTTTCAGAAAACATTTGATAAGGTCCCGCACGGGAGACTGGTGACTAAAATTAGAGCACATGGCATTGGGGGTAGGGCGTTGACGTGGATAGAAAATTGGTTGGCAGACAGGGAACAGATAGTAGGAGTGAACCGGTCCTTTTCAGAATGGCAGGCAGTGGCGAGTGGAGTGCCGCAAGGCTCAGAGTTGGGGCCGCAACTGTTTAACATATATATTAATGATTTGGAAGAGGGAATTAGGAGCAACACTACCAAGCTTGCGGACGACACAAAGCTGGGTGGCAGTGTGAACTGTGAAGAGGATGTTAGCAGGTAGCAGGGTGACCTGGACTGACTGATTGAGTGAGTGGGCAGATGCGTGGCAGATGCAGTATAATATAGATAGATGTGAGGTTATCCACTTTGGCGGCAAAAACAAGGGGGCAGATTATTATCTCAATAGGGTTAGGTTAGGTAAGGGAGAGGTACAGCGAGACCTGGGTGTCCTTGTACACCGGACACTGAAAGTTTTCGTGCAGGTACAGCAGGCAGTGAAGACAACTAATTTGAGGAAGGATTTCCTTGTGAGTGAGGCAGTGCAGCGTAGGTTCACGAGATTGATCGCTGGGATGGCGGGACAGTCATATGAGGAAAGATTGAAAAGACTAGGCTTGTATTCGCTGGAGTTTTAGAAGGATGAGGGAGGGGGAGGGAGGGTCTTATAGAAACATATAAAATTATAAAAGGACTGGACAAGCTAGATGCAGGAAAAATGTTCCCAATGTTGGGCGAGTCCAGAACCAGGGGCCACAGTCTTAGAATAAAGGGGAGGTCATTTAAAACTGAGGTGAGAAAAAAACGTTTTCACTCAGCGAGTTGTGAATTTATGGAATTCCCTGCCACAGAGGGCAGTGGAGGCCAAATCACTGCATAGATTTAAGAGAGTTAAATAGAGCTCTTGGGACCAGTGGGGTCAAGGGATATGTGGAGAAGGCAGGCACGGGTTATTGATAGGGGACGATCAGCCATGATCACAATGACTGGTGGTGCTGGCTCGAAGGGCCGAATGGCCTCCTCCTGCACCTATTTTCTATGTTTCTATGTTTTTTGCCCACTAAGAAACCACTCATGCTTTAACTGATCACTTTCTCCATATTTGTACAAACCTTTATGACATTCCGTTATTCTGA